>NC_054708.1:27560386-27730386 GCF_016097555.1 Gigantopelta aegis
GAGTCCCGGGGTAGTTTTCCCGTAACAATTATATCTGTGGACGTCCTCAAACGTGATTTCCTAGAGTATCTGATTCGAAGATAAAAATATCGATGTTTAAAATGACAATTTTTTGTCTGTTCTAGGCGTTAGGTTCTTATATCATTATCTAGTGTCTAACTGTACAGAAGGACACACGAGTAACTCTTATGTTCTTCCGAACCAAAACCCGTCTCCCAGTTCCACTTTGAATTTATTAAAGTTAAAGTTCGTTTTCTTTAACCACACCATAAGAGTACATTGATTTATGAATAATCGGCTATTGGATGTCAAACATTTAAAGAGAAAACACGCCGATACATTTTCCCATTAGTAGCAAGGGATTTTTTTTATATGCACAATCCTACAGACAGAATAGCACATACCACGGCCTTTGACATACCAGTCGCGGTGCGATGACTGGAACGAGAAATTGCCTGGCTCAAAGATGTGTAAGACAAGATTACTCGATCGTCTCTTTCAGATTATAAGCTTTTTATTTACCCTCTGTCAGCCATTTCTCGCTCCAGCCAGTGCACCACGACTGGTACATCAAAGGCCGTGGTATGTGCTATCCTGCCTATGGGATGGCGCATATAAAAGACCCTTGCTGCTAATCGAAAAGAGTAGCCCATGAAGTGGCGACAGCGGGTTTCCTCCCTCAATCTTTGCGTGGTCCTTAACCATATGTCCGACGCCATATAACCTTAAATAAAATGTGTTGAGTGCGTCGTTAAATAAAACATTTCCTTCCTTCCTTCCTCTGTCAACCTCACTAAGCATATACTGACTAAAGACCAAACTCCATTGGGCCTGGGGTTTTTTTTTTGACGCGGCGCGGGCGTTGTTACCAAACACCTAATGTTGACATCTTAGATTATTGACTTTGAGGTCGTAAAACATTTACATACAGTGTACTGCAGATAGTGGCCTTTGTTCCAGGAGATAACACATAATAGAAGTGTTTGTACAAAAGTATTATGTCAGGCGTCTGACTCACATAGCTACATACATCTCATAGTCACAAAGTCTTTTATATACCTCTTTTATGTAATTCTCTTTATTTCTGGGTTTTTTTTCCAGATAGAGATGTAATATATAGACACATAGAAGGTTCAACTTGCAAGTGTAGTGTACGAACAGAGAGAGAGAGAGAGAGAGAGAGAGAGAGAGAGAGAGAGAGAGAGAGAGAGAGAGAGAGAGAGAGAGGAGGAGGAGGAAGGATATATATATATATATATATATATATATATATATAGAGAGAGAGAGAGAGAGAGAGAGAGAGAGAGAGAGAGAGAGAGAGAGAGGAGGAAGGAAGGATATATATATATATATATATATATAAAGAGAGAGAGAGAGAGAGAGAGAGAGAGAGAGAGAGAGAGAGAGAGAGAGAGAGAGAGAGACGGCAGCGATGGGTGGGTGGATAATAACGCTTTGTTTGAGTCATTTGCATGGACGACTTGTATAATATAAATGTACATTTAGTAAGAAGTACAAAGAGTCGCAGGTATGTTTTTTTAAAAAAAATTTTATTTACAACTACAGTATGGACAAATATAGTACATTATAGTTCTAAATATGTACATCTGCAAAAAATATATCATCATGCAACTGAGATGAAAGTTACAACAGGAATATAACAATACTTGTCTGTAAAATTGTTAATACTAAACGTAATTACCTGCTTCTATAATATAGTTTGTCTGGAGATGGTGACTGATTTGTAACGGACAAGCTCTGATCGGTCAAATAAAAAATATCATCTGGATAAAATATGAAATTGGGTTACCCAGATCCAAATAACCAATATGTTTTACACATGATTTCTAAATCGTAATTCTTATGAATTGTATCAAAGATTCAGCATCGGCTTCTTATACCATGACCGGTCTCGGTGGCGCAGCGGTTAAGCCATCAGCTGTTAGGTACATGGTTCGCAGCCCGTTACCGGCTCCAACCTAGAGCGAGTTCTTAAGGGCTTAATGGGTAGGTGTAAGACCACTACACCCTCTTCTCTCTTACTAACCACTAGCTGAGGTGCGTGTCCAGGGCAACGTGCTTGGCTAAGTATAAGGCCAATACACCCTCTTCTCTCTCACTAACTACTAGCTGAGGTGCGTGTCCAGGGCAACGTGCTTGGCTAAATATAAGGCCAATACACCCTCTTCTCTCTCACAAACCACTAACCAACTAACAACTAACCCACTGTCCTGGACAGACAGCTCGTATAGCTGAGGTGTTTGCCCAGGACAGCGTGCTTGAACCGTAATTGGATATAAGCACGAAGATAAGTTCAGTGAAATACTATGACATGTTTTACTGATGCAAAACATAAACACAGCTACACAAGCATTGTGAGAGTACTGCTAAAGTACTCTCATGTACCTCTACCGAGCCGAACAATTTTTCGTATCTCCTAAGTTCAAGGGCCATAACTGCGTGAAAAATAAGTAAACTGCCATGAAAGTCAAACTTGATCTAATGTAGTTACTAAGTACATGATAAAGCTGTACACAAAATGTCTGCTCAAAATCCAGAAAACTATCTACGATTTAGACGGACAGATAGACCGAAAGACGGGGACGAAATCTAAAGTTCCCTTCGGTTGGGAGGTTAGGGGACTAATGATTTTGTGGGGGGTTTCATCAAATTGTCAATCATGTCATGATCCAGGCTTGAACCATGGTGCACGATTTGAGATACTGCATGTGATAGTGTAATTTATCCATGTTGAATAAATATATATACATAATGATCCATGTATCATGTATCTACAGTTGTTAGAATGGCACAATATAGTTTGAAACCAGTATAGAGTACAATATCCCCTCCCCCCCAAAAAACAAAAAACAACAACAACAACAACAACAACAACAACAACAACAAAAACCAGCACGGGGGACTTAGTAGCTATCTGAATTGTCGGCGAAGTGACCTTAAATCTACGCATTAAACTCATAACGGTACCGTTATCTGAACCCAGTATCTATAGCTACCAGCCTCAAGTCCGATGGCTTTACCTTCTACAATTACTGTTGTAAGACGTTTCCGACTTGGAAAAAGGTTGCACACAACCATTAATTACTTTATGCAGTTCAATACAATAATTCATTAGTACTTACAACAAAAATGTTCAGTTAGCACCGCCCCATGTGGGAGTAAACCACTTGCATAGTTGTTATCAGTTAGTACTAAATATAGCAAGTGACTTTATGGATTATTTAAATAAAACAGCGGTCAACCAACTTGTAATCATCAGAGAAGAATTTTAAAAGACATATCACAATTTTGTATTAGGTTTTATTTTTTTTATGAGGAACTACATTTATTTCCTAAACCGGACTATATTAAATTACTACAAGTAACGACCCTACAATTGATAGTGTGGTGCTTATAACCTTTTTAACCAAGCCTGTACCCCACGACAATCTGTGGGAAAATGGACGTAAAAAGAGTCCTTGCTAATGAAACAATCTACCGGCCTCGGTGGCGTCGTGGTTAAGCCATCGGACATAAGACTGATAGGTACAGGGTTCGCAGCCCGGTACCGGCTCCCACCCAGAGCGAGTTCTTAAGGGCTCAATGGGTAGGTGTAAGGCCACTACACTTCTCTCTCACTAACCACTAACCCACTGTCGTGGACAGACAGCCCATATAGCTGAGGTGTGTGCCCAGGACAGCGTGCTTGAACCTTAATTGGATATAAACACGAAAATACGTTGAAATGAAATGAAACAGTCTAGCGGGTTTCGTTTGAAGACTGTCAGAATTACTAACTATTTGATATCCAACAGCCGATGATCAACTAATCCAGTGGCGTTAAAAACGTTTGTTGTGTTTACATATATAATATATCAAAGGCCGTGGTATGTGCTATCCTGTCTATCGGATGGTGCACATAAAAGATCACTTGCTGCTAATCGAAAAGAGTAGCCCATGAAGTGGCGATAGCGGGTTTCCTCTCTCAATATCTGTGTGGTACTTAACAATATGTCCGACGCCATATAACCGTAAATAAAATGTGTTGAGTGCGTCGTTAAATAAAACATACTTGCATATAAAATATAGTTTCTTGGTTAGACTACCATAAGTGCTCGTCTAAGGTGCTTTTGCTCTAGTGTTGTCGTTAAACAAAACACACTTTAATCTGTTATTCTAAACAAAGAAAACAAATGTAGTTAATAAGTAATTTAAATCGCTAAAAAGGCTTCGACAGCAAATTCTTTTTTAAGTACACGGAAGTAAATTAAAGCAAGCGAGCGTTCGCAAACAATTTGACTGGTACCATTGTGTTTTATTCTACAAAAATCATTTAACGTTAGGCGTAAAAACCAGTCTATCAGTGACCGCTCTTCCTCCAAAACATACATAGTTGGGTTTCGTTACAGCAAAAGTTAAAAAAGTTTGTTTTGTTTAACGACACCACTAGAGCACATTGATTTATTCATCATCGGCTATTGGATGTCAAATACATGGTCATTTTAACAGTCATAGAGAGGAAACCCACTAAATGTTTTTAATTAGTAGCGAGGGATCTTTTATATGCACCATCCCACAGACAGGATAGCACATACCACGGCCTTTCGTATACCAGTCGTGATGCACTGGCTTCATTACAGGAAGAACGAGATTCGTCATTTATTCGCGGTCGGTGAGATTTTGGGCCTAATTCACTAAACTCTCGCAACTTTGCGATCTCTTTGTGATGCCGATGAATTACGAAGTATGCCGGAAACTAATTTACAATCCAGAGTTTATTACTGCACTTTTCCTTCTGTTTTTTCAATGTTGAAATAGACCAACAAGTTCGCCTATTGCATAAATAGTCCCGCCCGATATTTTTAGAATTTGTATGCTTCCGAATAACGCTATAAAAGGCAAAGTGTCATTGGTCAATATTTAAATTGTTATTTATAGATGAATGTCACCTGGACATGGGGTTCCACACAATGCTGTTAGATCTACTGGTGAGACCAGTAGAGCTAATTTTAATCAGATTGTCAAAGAGGATGCTCTGTTGTCTAGCAGAGCCTAAGAGACCTATGTGAATTAGGCCCATGAATAACAAAATAACAACTTTCTTTAAGTCTTTACAATAAACGAACAGCCATGATGCACATCAAAAGGTTACTGTCTTTCTGTAGTCAATCTGGAACCCGGATGGTCAGCGTCTTGTAAATGTGTTTTTACACAATGTATACACTCATGTTTGCCTCTTGCACAAAAGCGTTATTCTTCTCTTTTTTTTTTCTCTTTTTTTTTTGCAAGATATTAGAATCTGACGTCAGTTTGACTGAACGCGCGCGTCAGAGAAATGTTTCTGTTTGGAAGATTTCTGTCCAGGTAATTGCTGAGAAGATCCTCCACAGAGTGATAGTAGTCTTTATTGTTCAAGGTCACTTGTTTATTCTGAAACGAAAACAAAAACACAAACGAAGATTGAAGGTGCGGATGGACAGTGATGTTCTTCAGGACTCATAAACCAGAACGAGCAGTTGTTGAAAAAAGGAAGGAAAGAAATGGTTTATTTAACGACGCACTCAACACATTTTATTTACGGTTATGTGGCGTCGGTCATATGGTTAAGGACCACACAGATATTGAGGGAGAAAACTTAAAGCAATAAAAAAACAAAAACAAAAAAAAATGTTTTATTTAACGACGCACCCAACACATTTTATTTACGGTTATATGGCGTCGGTCATATGGTTAAGGACCACACAGATATTGAGGGAGGAAACCTGCTGTCGCCACTTCATGGGCTACTCTTTTCGATTAGCAGCAAAGGATCTTTTTTATGTACCATCCCATAGACAGGATAGCACATACCACGGCCTTTGATGTACCAGTCGTGGTGCACTAGCTGGAGCGAGAAATACGTTAATGGGCCCACCGACGGGGATCGATCCCAAACCGACCGCGCATCAAGCGAGGGCTTTACCACTGGGCTACTTGTTGAAAAAAAGTACAGATCAATAAATACACCAGCTTCAGCTTTTAGTAGTGTTGGGAATCGATTGGTATTTCATTATCGATTATCGGTTATAATTGGTTTACACCAATCGATTAACTTTCGATTACATAATCGGTTAGAATTATATGAACATACATGTATGAATGATTTGAATTATTAAAAAAAAAGTAGTTTGTTTCATTTAACGACGCCACTAGAGCACATTGATTTTTTATTTTATCATCGGCTATTAGACGTCAAACATATGGTCATTCTGACACTGTTTTTTAGAGGAAACCCGCCGTCGCCACATATGCTACTCTTTTACGACAGGCAGCAAGGGATCTTTTATTTGCGCTTCCCACAGGCAGGATATCATAAACCATGACCTTTGTTGAACCAGTTATGGATCACTGGTCGGTGCAAGTGGTTTACACCTACACACTGAGCCTTGCGGAGCACTCACTCAGGGTTTGGAGTCGGTATCTGGATTAAAAATCCCATGCCTCGTCTGGGATCCGAACCCAGTACCTACCAGCCTGTAGACCAATGGCCTAACCACGACGCCATCGAGGCCGGTTTGAATTATTTAAGTACTGTGCACCAATTGTATAGACCCTAAACATTTTTTATTTTACCCTTAATAACAATTTAATATAATTTGTCTTTATGTACACATGAAAACAAACCCCAACTCCAACATACCTACATCAATTCCATCATCTAAACTGGAGGAACAATTACAAGTAATTTTTCCTCACACAATCGATTAATGATTTTCATAATCGATCATCACATCGTAACAGCCAAACAGATCAATCTTCTATTATAATCAATCACTGGAACATCGCTAGATTTTAGCGTTGATCTAACCGTTCTTGCAGTATTTTGGTTGGAATTCGCAATTGCTGCCAGAGGCGGATCGGGGAGGGGGGGCTGGGGTCTGGGCCCGGGCCCCCTAAATCTTGTGAGTTATAATTTTATTATACATGTATATTAATGTTCTTCTTTTTTTACGATCCCTCTCCAAACCTCCCCCAAAGTTCCCCTGTCATTCCGCCTCATGGCAATGCCCCCGCCCCACAAATGGATTTTCTTGATCCGCCACTGGCTGCAGCAACAGATCTTGTGGACAGTTTGTCCACGGTGAATTCAGTGATTTCTGGGGAACATTCAGGAGGGCTCCAGCTTCGGCTCCGTATGTTAAATTAATGTGATGCGATAGAAGACGATGGTACCAGTCAAAGTGTTCGCTCAACATCCTGAGCATTATACTACTGAACGTTACAGCCAGTTGAAGTTCTGGACTAGTTGATTTATTCTAAAAGTGCTTTCAGGCTTAAATTACCTTAATATTAAAATAAATGTAATTTTTAAAATTTTATTAACCTACGGTTCAAAACTTCGGTATCTATCTTTACCTAGGCTCATTGGGCTATTTCTCGTTCCAGCCAGTGCACCAAAAGGCCGTGGTATGCGCTATCCTGTCTTTGAGATGGTGCATATAAAAGATGCCTTGCTACTAATGGACAAATATAGCGTTGTCTCCGCTTTAAGACTAAATGTTAGAATGACCAAATGTTTGACATCAATAGCCGATGATTAATAAATCAATGTGCTCCAGTGGTGCATTAAACAAAACAAAGTTTATCTTTAACATTACCTTTTCAAATATCCGGTATTCCTTGACGTCGTCTTCGGTTTGTACCGCGAGTACTTTCCCGTCCTGGTTACGAGACAGGCGGACAAGGTACGTGCCCTTAGGCTTGGATTTCAGAATTCTGGAAACAATATAGAGAATCACCAAAGCTTTAGTAAAATGTTAACATTTAATAACAGACTACTAAATTGTCGCCCATTATGTTTTAGAAAGTAATGTCTAAATTTAAAAAAGAGTATTCAGATCAACCTGTCCCAGGCAATGTAAATACAGTGAACGAAAGAAAGAAAGAAAGAAAAAAAGTAAGAAAAAGAAATGTTTTCGTTAATGACGCACACTCAACACATTTTGTAAATACAGGAAGAACAAGACACCAAACCTACATTAAAAAAAACTACTGACTAATATATATATATATATACAAATCATCGCTGCTACTGGATCAAGAAAAGTGTGGGGTGGGCACATGCCCCCCCCCCCCCCCCCCCCGCTTCCTACGCCAGTGAACTGGATGTCAAAACTCGTGTTCACTTGCACTCAGGAAACACAGACGACTCGATTTTTCATTGATATCTCTCTAATAATTAGCTCGAGTCACCTCCAGCCCTTACTTTATTGTTATTAATATGTAGGGAAGCGCTAGAGGACACTATGTAATGCTTTGGCAATCGTCGACATCAAGTATATACATATGTATGAGTGTAATTTCGAATTAGCTGACCTCTCTGCAAGTAAAATTACAAATGAAATCTATGAATTCAAGCAATTAAAAATATCCATTATATTAGTATAATTGGTTACGGTGGGTTCGTTTATTGAGCAGACACCCGTTTTTGAAAGCTCTTTGAAAGACCATAGTACATTAAAACCGCCTGAAATTAATTATATGTCCGCATATCATATCCAACAATATAAGGTACTCCAGAATGTTAGGCCAAGGGATTTTATGCCCAGAACGTAGCATCGTTTACAATGGTATCAATTCTTGTTTTCTTTTCTTTTTTTGCAGCAACCGGCCTCGGTGGTTTCGTGGTTAAGCCATCGGTCATAGAGCTGGTAGGTACTGGGTTCTCAGCCTGGAACCGGTTCCCATCCAAAGCGTGTGTTTTACCCACCCCCGGGTTTTCTTTTCTTTTCTCCGTTTACTTTTCTTTTGTTATTAAAGCAGCGCCATTTTTAAACAAATCTCGGTAAGAAAAATAAAACCCCCAAACAACACCCACTGCAATGCCTTGGTTCTGTCGCTGTCGTTGAACATGTATTCTGTTTCAGAGGGGATCCGGTTCTTTTGAGGCTGAGTTTTCGATTTCGGCGCCACTGGATTGGAATGCCTTTGCGCAGCTACAGGTTTCTGCCCGACGGGTTTCTGTACTGCAGGAAGGGTCTTTGACTTTTTATCCTGAAAAAATAAAAAATAATTTTTTTAATAATAATAATAAAAAAAAGATGAGCAAGATTATCTTATACTGACTTGTTGGTACATCAGTAAATGTACAGGTGCGGATTTAAGGGACATTCCTGAGTTTGCTCCATTGTAAGGTGTTTCCGACTAATAAAATATTACTGCGACTAAACTTACATATTAAATATGCTTTCTTGTTTAGAATATTAGTGTCTGTATATTCAATGTGTTTCTGGTCGTCTTAATGTTTCTAAGAAGCCCAAACTGGATTGTATTTTCAAATAATTTCGTACGTACGAAAAAACAATATTTTAGAAAATAAATGAAATTTAACCTAGTACAAATATTAGAACGATCAGAAACACGTTTAATATACAGCCACTAATATTTTATGCAGAAAAATATATTTGATATGTAATTACAATCGTTACAAAGAAATTATTTGAAAACAAAATCCAGTTTGGGCTTCTTAGAAATATTAAGACGACCAGAAACACATTGAATATACAGACTAATATTCTAAACAAGAAAACATGTAATATGTAAGTTTAATCGTAGGAATATTTTATGAGTCGGGAACATCTTACAATGGAGCAAACTCAGGAATGTCTCTTTAAGATTGGACAAATTGAAGAGCGTGTGTGATAGGATTTGGTATCCTTTTTAATGGCGAATTGTTTTAGCATTAGCCACTGAAAATAAGTTTTGCTATAAAAGAAATAATAAATTATATAAGAATAATTTTTTAGTTAATGAAAATAAAACATTTTTGCTAATAAAAAATATTTTATTTTAAAAGTTAAAAACCCTATAACCCCCTCCGCACACACACGCACACACACACACACACACACACGCCCACACACACAAACACACGCAAACACACACGCATACAAACACACACACACACACACACACACACACACAAAGAAAAATAAAGAAAAACAACAAAACATATTCACCCAACACCCTAATTCGCGCCTAATAAGGTATCATTATTTTAATTTATTGTCAGTTATTGCACTATAATAAAGTAAAGTTTGTTTTATTTAACGACGTCACTAGAGTACATTGAATTTTTTATCTTATCATCGGCAATTGGATGTCAAACATATGGTCATTCTGACACTGTTTTTTTTTTAGAGGAAACCCGCTGTCGCCACATAGGCTACTCTTTTAAGACAGACAGCAAGGGATCTTTTATTTGCGCTCCCCACAGGCAGGATATCACAAACCATGGCCTTTGTTGAACCAGTTATGGATCACCGGTCGGTGCAAGTGGTTTACACCTACCCAATGAGCCTTGCGGAGCACTCACTCAGAGTTTGGAGTCGGTATCTGGATTAAAAATCCCATGCCTCGACTGGGATCCGAACCCAGTACCTACCAGCCTGTAGACCGATGGCCTAACCACGACGCCACCGAGGCCGGTGCACTATAATAATGCACAGTATTTAAAATCAAGTGTCATGGTGTGTGTTTGTTGGATCGTGGGGTGGAGTGTGTGTGTGTGTGTGTGTGTGTGTGTGTGGGTGGGTGTGGGTGTGTGTCTGTGTGTGTGTGTGTGTGTCTGTGTGTGTGTGTGGGGTGTGTGTGTGTGTGTCTGTGTGTGTGTCTGTGTGTGTGTGTGTGTGTGTGGGTGTGTGTGGGTATGGGTGTGTGTGTGTGTATGTGTGTGTGTGGGTGTGTGTGTGTCTGTGTGTGTGGGGTGGGTGGGTGTGTGTCTGTGTGTGTCTGTGGGTGTGGGTGTATGTGTGTGTGTGGGTGGGTGTATGTGTGTGTGTGGGTGTGTGTGTGTGTGTGTGTGTGTGTGGTGTGTGTGTGTGTGGGTGGATGTATGTGTGGGTGTGTGTGTGTGTGGGGGGGGGGTGGGTGTGTGGGTGTGTGTGTGTGTGTGTGTGGGTGGGTGGTTACGTGGTTTTAAATAATAAATTAAAATTACAATTAATTAAACTTTACGAAACCAGTCAGTGGGATCATGTGGGAGAACAATACGTGGGTTTGTTTTGTGGGTTTTTTAAAATTATTAAAATAAAATATTTAAAAATAATCTAATTTATTCGTTAACTTACTGGTGCATTGATATAATCGGGTGTTCCTTTTCCTTTAGATGTCTTGACCTTCTTGAGTTGTCCGTTCTGACCCTTAACCCCATGTGTGTCATCAGATTCTTCTTGTATTGCTGGTGGTATAGCTGTAATCAATAAATTATTCAGTGATCGTACCCCTGTGACGAAGCAAAGGGTCTGTAATGTCAGTCGCGTAGTTAAAAGCCACAGACCGTAGTTTCATCAACCATTGAAAATGGGACGCTAAGTTTGGTCAAAGCAGTATCCTAACCGGACGCGTGCGACACGAGCGATGCGACTATAACGACAGTCTTCAATTTTGAACTTATCTTCGACCGTTGAAATCGCCAAGTAAAAATTGTCTGATTGGTTAAAATATTTTTGTCGCTAGTGTCACGCGAGAAAAATAGAAACAATTCCTATTGTTATTATGTCGCGCGTTTGTCTATGTCACAGGTATCCCCAAACAATAACGTCAAATGTGTGTGTTCTTAGCTTAAAGGGACACACCCTAGTTACGGCTAGTTGTTAACCATTACGGCGTTGTTTTTCGCTATTAAACCAATTTTTTCACAAATAAAATTGCACTTTACTTACCGTTTATTATTTAGAATATACATTTCCATTCACCTGAAGTGTTTTTTGGTAATCCTGGTAATCCTGGTATTTGTAATACCACAAAATGCATTTTTCGTATTTCTGAAAAACGGACGCACGTTTGAGAAAAAACCGTTGAGCAGACAAGGTCTAATCTATTTTTAGACGAGATATTTCCATTTCAATGTCACAGACGTTGGTATACCACGTGACCGTTATCATCTTGGTTCGGTTTGTTTTGTCGTGCACGGTTCGCGCAATCAACATCCGATTTGTTGTTGTTCATTTGTGAGATTTTTCTTCACAGTTCGTGAACATTTTCAGTAACAATAAAGTTCAGACAAGTAAGTATCTCAATACAAAACGTTACAAACCCTTAAAACCAATAATTTTGCTAAGTCCTACGATATCTGGAGAGGCGATACAACCAGGACAGAACAGTTGGAACATGTCCAGGAGAGGTGAAAAGAACGCACCCCAAGTCTGTAAAATTTGTCGTGACGTAGGCATTGTTGTGCTTCGAGAATACAAACTTTCAAAATTATTTCAAGCAATTGGGACATGGGGATTCCCATGGTATTTATCGATATAAAACCTGCTTTTTCACTCCATTTGATAAAAACGTGATCTACGTGTGTTACAGGTTTGTAGATTAACCAAATTATAATTTATTTTCGCTGGGTGGAACTAGGGTGTGCGGCTTTAAATCGGTCTGTCGCGCCGTAAACGTGCGGTTAGGATACGGCGTTTGAAATCAATGATTTCTAAAATAATCGCTCGCATCGCTCGCGTCGCTTGCGTCCGGTTAGGATACAGCTTTAGGATAGAGCTTTAATCTACAAACTTGTAATATATTTGGATAAAGTTACAACAGAGTGAAACAAGAGTGTGATGTTGAAACGGAAAAATACTCTTAAAAATAGACTAGAGCTAATCAATCCGATTAAAATTAGCTCTACTGGGTCTAGCTCATGTATTAGTGGAGCTAATTTTAATTAGATTGAGAGCTAATCTTCATAACCATTACTTCTCAGAGGTACCTACGTTTATCAAAATAATAATCATGCTATTACAAATACTAGGATGACCAGAAACACTTAACTACACCATGATGGAGTAAAATCCATGTCAATCCTCTTAGCAATATTAATTTTTAAATTATGGACTATTGCCATAATTCAATTTTTTTTTTTTTTTACAAAATATCATTAATAAGGCGAATATGATGGTTGCGTAGATTGTTGAATAAAGTACATTTAGGGACAAATCAAATACATATGTTTCACGTTATACTTGTTAGGCCATTTAATAAGTCAGTGGTCTGTGACAATATGCCTTTAATGATCAAAACGGCTCCAGTAGTGAAAAATACGCTGTAGTGTTTAAAAACTAGGGTCTGTCACTTTAACAATTGTGTAAAAAACAAAACAAAACCCAACCCACTATTCAGTTATTGACTACATTTATTTATTTCAACTTATTTTCGAGTTTATATCTAATTAAGGTTCAAGCATGCTGTCCTCGGCAAAATCCTCAGCTATCAGTCCAGGACAGTGGGTTAGTTGCTAGTTGTTTTAGTGGTTAGTGAGAGAGAGAAGAGGGTGTAGTGGTCTTACACCTACCCACTGAGCCCATAAGAACTCGCTCTGGGTTGGAGCCGGTACCGCGCTGCGAACCCTGTACCTACCAGCCTGTAGTCCGATGGCTTAACCACTATGCCACCGAGGCTACACACATGACCAGTGGCCAGTTGTTCAACGTTAGTTAGCTTAACTCAGTGGTCAACAGAACGTTTCTGAACCAAGGACTGAATAAGTACAAATAATAATTGAAAACATAATGTTGAAATGTCGTTTAGAACAACCAAAGCAAAGATCGAAACAGGAAGTAAAATATGGCCTGCTGTTATTGTTGCTTTTTGTTTTTAAAAATTTCAAACGTTTGCTTTGTTTAACGACACCACTAGAGCACCTTGATTATTAAACATCGGTTACTGGATGTCAAATATTTGATAATTTTGACTTAAGAAAGGACACCCGCTACATTTTCACATCTTTTATGAATGAATGAATGATATATTGAAAGGATGCATGAATGAATGAATGAATGAATGCATGCACATATAATGGATGAATGGACGAATAAATGAATGAATGGATACACGCGTATATGCATGAATGAATGAACGAATGAACGAACGAATAAATAAACTGATTTATGTGTAAGTGGATTCAATTAATAATTTTAAATAAATAAATGACAAAACAAATGATTCTGGATAACGCTGTTTAGAAATGTTGTGGGACGAACCAGGTCGCGGTATGTTGGGTTTTGTCTTTACTGGAGCAACTTTAGGCAAGTCTTCGTCATTAATTACACAATAGTCACTCTGATCCGAGCTGCCGTCGTCGTCGTCGCTGTCGCCACCGCCACCGCCACCGCCATCGTTGTACGCGTCATCATCCTCTGGCATGAACACACATAATATATAAGTAACACTGAACAATCGGGCGTCAGAAATAAACAGGGGCGTAGCGTGATCTGGACCTAGGGGGTCGAATATGAACCTATGGACCTTTTTCTATTTTGTTTTTGCACCACCAGAAACTCCATATGTATAAACCTGTATGTTTTAGTTCTGAAAGCGGACCATTTGCTTCAGCGGGGGGGGGGTTGTTCGTCGGAACCCCCTAGCCTACGCCCCTGAATAAAAATGTATTCTGAGAGAGAGAGAGAGAGAGAGAGAGAGAGAGAGAGAGAGAGAGAGAGAGAGAGAGAGAGCGAGCGAGACTTTTATTTAAAAAACAAACGATTTACTTGAAACATCTGAAGAAGAAACGGACCAGTAAGCAACACAGGTAAAGAATACCTTAATGCTTGCATATAACAAACATTAATTTTAGTATATCAAGTTTAATGGTTTACGACTAGTAAAACTGCAGAAGTAACCCCCCCCCCCCCCCCCCCCCCCCCCCAACGTCCCGTTCCATTCCTTTCTCATTCCTTTCCCATGTACAGAGATTTTAATTTTATAAACGTAACCAAAATGCTATGCATTACATTTACATACGCTTTCTACGTGATATTTCTAAGTGGTACACTCATACAAATATATGCCATAACTTAGTCTCTCACCCTCAGTACCTGTGGGTAGATTACTAGTATCCTCTGGTTGTACAAATACTGGTTTCAGCAAGTATTGGTAAATGTAGTCGTCGTTTGTTGGAGGGCTGTAATGATATTGATAGCAAATTGTATTATACATGAAGATGGTAATAACAATTATTATTATTATTAATCCGCTAGACGTGTAGCTCGAGAATTTATGCGAAACGAATCCGAACTGAACTTTCGGCTTGTTGTGCCCGTGTCAACGCTATGGAATAATTAGCGAATACCATTTTGCACAAAAAGGACACTCAAGGACTCACGAGCTATCAAACGTAATACGTCGCAAACCGCCCGTATCATACACGTCACAGCGGGCCAACACAAAATAATCCCTTACTGACCCAGGGCCTTATACGGTAATTTTACTTCCGGTATTTAAAAAACCCCAATTATTGAGTCACCTCGGAAACACTGCATCGCTTCGTTGTGAAAGCTTCTCCCCCCTCCGCCCCCCCCCCCATCCCTATTATTATTATGGATTTGCAGCCGCTTTATATTCCACATATAGAAACTTTAAGAAAGAAAGAAATGTTTTATTTAACGACGCACTCAACACATTTTATTTACGGTTATATGGCGTCAGACATATGGTTAAGGACCACACAGATTTGGAGAGGAAACCCGCTGTCGCCACATAGACTACTCTTTTACGACAGACAGCAAGGGATCTTTTATTTGCGCTTCCCACAGGCAGGATAGCACAAACCATGGCCTTTGTTGAACCAGTTATGGATCACTGGTCGGTGCAAGTGGTTTACACCTACCCATTGAGCCTTGCGGAGCACTCACTCAGGGTTTGGAGTCGGTATCTGGATTAAAAATCCCATGCCTCGACTGGGATCCGAACCCAGTAC
Source organism: Gigantopelta aegis (assembly GCF_016097555.1). NCBI lineage: Eukaryota > Metazoa > Mollusca > Gastropoda > Neomphalida > Peltospiridae > Gigantopelta > Gigantopelta aegis. The sequence goes on from NC_054708.1 coordinate 27,576,114, forward strand.
CTACCAGCCTGTAGACCGATGGCCTGCCACGACGCCACCGAGGCCGGTAAACTTTAAGAAAGTCATAGACAATGTCAAAATATTTTTAATAAAATTGTCAGCTGTCCAGGGACATAATTCCTTGGGAGGTTTGACTCGTTGATGCTGTTTGGTACACCGGCCTCGGTGGCGTCGTGGTTAGGCCATCAGTCAACAGGCTGGTAGGTACTGGGTTCGGATCCCAGTGAGGCATGGGATTTTTAATCCATGTACCGACTCCAAACCCAGAGTGAGTGCTCCGCAAGGCTCAGTGGGTAGGTGTCAACCACTTGCACCGACCAGTGATCCATAACTGGTTCAACAAAGGCCATGGTTTGTGCTATCCTTTCTGTGGGAAGCGCAAATAAAAGATCCCTTGCTGCTAATCGGAAAGAGTAGCCCATGAAGTGGCGACAGCGGGTTTCCTCTCAAAATCTGTGTGGTCCGTAACCATATGTCTGACGCCATATAACCGTAAATAAAATGTGTTGAGTGCGTCGTTAAATAAAACATTTCTTTCTGTCTGTCTGTCTGCATTTTCGGTAAAATATCAAATAAGTGTTTGTATTATTTTGAAAATGATGTCCTGACTGTCCCGTAGCAACCCAGCTGTAGTCCTAACTGGAATGTTATTGATGAGAAAACAGACGGACGAATGGGTGGATGGATGCATATTTGGATGGATGGATGGATTTATGGATGTACGACAAGCATGGACTCTCGCATTCACATTCATTTGCATTGCATTGCTTTGCATTGTATTGCATTGTTGCTTGGCCTAGTCTGTCCAAGTTGGATTCCTTGGGAAATAGATACATTTTGAACTGATACAATGTTGTGGTTATAATATTATATACTTCTTTTTTCTTTTTTTAAAAACTTTATTACCCCAGATCACTGGCAATGTCAAGGTTGGGGTCTTACAAATTTACAGTAATAATAAAATTATAACATATTTCATATATACATGTATGGACACATACACATACATATAGATACATACACACACATACATACATACATACATACATACATACATACATACATACATATATTTTTAAAATAAATATATCTTTCTATTTGAACTTTTTTTGCAATTTCGTTTTTATAACATTAAAATTAAGACTGTTGTTGAGAATTATCATACTATAAATGTGATGTTTTATATTGATTATTAACCAGTTAATTACTTGGTTCATATCACTGTTTATTATACCAAACATAACTGTATGCTTATTCAGAGAAATTCTAACGTCCATTTTTTCAAATATCCATTCTTCCAATGCATTCCATATATATTTTATTTTATCGCAATTATAAAACATCTGTTGTAAGGTTTCAGGGACACTTTTACAAAAACTACACTTATTTGAATCTCCATAGTGTATCATCTGTAAGAAACAATTTGTAGCTAAAATCCGATGGAGCAATCGATACTGAAACCATAACAGGGTTGTATCTTTTACACATTTGAAGGGTCGAGCATAAAAATTTTCCCAAATACAACAATCATATGTTAAACCCTTAGATGCATATTTTGTTTGTGACTTTGGTATTACATATTTAAAATATTGTACAAATCTTTACTTCTCGTGTTTTCATTTAGCATTTTCTTTTTGTAGGGGTGAATGTTGTATTGCTAATGTTTTATAATGAGTGTAAGAAAGATTTTACAGCATTCACTAGCGATGAGTAATTAAAAAAGTTTGTCTTTAGGTCATATCTTCCTTTAAAAGTAATATAATCAAAAATGTTTCCTTCATCATCCAGTAAGTCATTTATGAACAAAATCCCTTTGTTTATATAATTAATATACACAAATGGTTTATTGTCTTTTAGTATTTTTGTATTGTACCAAATATTCAGTCTTCTGTATTTTTAAGATTTTAGTTTTTCTGTATTAATAGTCAGCTGATAAGTACATCTTTCCAAAATCTATTTTGGATATTTTTCTACTTTAATGTAATGAAATAATCTCCATGAATAATAAGATCTTTTGTTAATATTATATACTTATACTAGTGAGGTTTGTTTGGGGACGCCCTGGACAAAAGTGCCAGTGGTTTTTTATTATTTTTTTTTTATTATTTTTTTTTTACCAAAGACTCATATCAGTGTGTAGATAAAAAAAAAATTCTCAAGAACCAAAATTCTGACCAATAGGTGGCCGTTGTGACGTCATAATTCAAAATGGCCTCCAGTAGAAATTGCTTCACCAAATGTTCAGCATTTTATTACTTCTATAAAGATATTTTAACACTTGATATAGTTTCTGTCCTCTTCACCAAGTGAAAAGTATATAGTACATTATATATGAATGGCCTTTGTGATGAGTGGGCATGTCATACTGCTCTATATGTTACTATACAGTATACATATACTTATACTATTGAGTTATAGCTTACCTTTCCACTTCTTGTCCGTTGGCTTCGTACATTCCATTTCTTATCATCTTCATCCATTTCTAGACATTTAAAAAATATTTCAACGAATTTGTTTTACGACATAAAGGTGCAACGTCTTTTGGCATTTAAAGTTACAATATCGCCTCACCGTACTATAACATTTACTAATTCAAAATACAAACAAAACGAGTTTTAATAAACCTGTGCTGTATCGCAATCAACAGTTATCGTCAGTAACTTGTTTTAATACACTTAGCTGAGAATCCAGGATTTTGTAAAGGGGGTCACAGACATAAGCGCACGAGCCAGAGGGCGGGGGGGGGGGGGGGGGGGGGGGGGGGGGAGGATGGGTGGGTGTGCAACTGCATCCCTAGTGCAGGAGCAAAACCTGAAATTCGGAAAAAAAATGATACAGATATTCGGGCAAAATGTGCCAACTTGACACTTTTTTATCATGTATTTCCATCATTCTACCCTCAAACTCAGTTGTAATCCATATAAAGATGCGTAGTGATTCGTTACAATCCGTATATATAGCTGCTTGGTAGTAATGCTAATGTGTATAAAATGCTGTTATGCAGATTCGGGCATTTTCGTTTTTCGGGCAAAAGCCAACCTGCCCTACTACATTTTCGTTTTTCGAGCAAAAGACCAGTCTGCCCTACTACAAAAGTTACAGCCCGTACGCCTATGATCACAGAATTGTAGAAAGGGTAATTTGAGTTTTTCTAAGGCATATGAGACGAGCCCCCAAAGGGAGAGAGATCTGTACGGGGTTTTGGGGGCATGATCCCCGGAAAATATGCTTGAACCTTAGTGTTAAATATTGTTGATGGTGGATTTAAAAACATAAAAAAGTCATTAAAAAGAGCACTTCAAACGGGCGGGGTGGGTGGTTTGGGGGTGGGTGGTGGTGGTGGGGGTGGTATGGGAGCACTGTAACGTCCTCTGGATCCGCCCATGTTATAAGCCTATCGCCATGTTTATAATACAATGGAATAGTACGCCACCTCTGAGTTTTAAAATGGAGAATAATGAATGTGTATGTGATGTATATAGATGGCCACAGACCACACTTATTTACGCTGTTTCTATATTGCGTTAGTGACTATACAGCACTTTTATTAATAACCGTAGGCCCTCTCTGGGGACAACATACTCTGAAATGTCCAGCTCTTTCTCTCAGGATATCAGTTTAAACAAACACACCCACTAAACCTGAGCGGGGTACACCTAGTCCGAGTACTCTGCCGTTCAAGAGCTAACGGACGTTTAGACGGTTATTATCGCTCTCTCAGCCAGAGTTATCTCTATAGCGAAAACACTTAATTGCTGCCTACTACCGGAGTATTTGTAAGGGTCCCAGTTAAAATTCAAGTTCTCAAGTTGACAACCCATACTAAAATAATACTTCTAGTTGTTGTAAAACATAACCATTTGCATATTTATATTATTGCAAACTAAAACAGCACAGGTCGTACAAGATTTTATTTTTACTTTACCTTTCTAGATTCATCATTCACGCAGGAAAAATAGTGCACTTTGGCTTGTGAATGAATCGATTCTAGCCGAAACGCCCATCGGCTTTGTTCACTTTCCATCAAATACATCCTTTTGATCCAAAAATAATAATTCATGATTAGTTAATACATAAAAAAGTTTTATTTGTTACTTCACATACTGTATACCACATGTAGAAAAAAGTTTTATTTGTTACTTCACATACTGTATACCACATGTAGAAAAAAGTTTTATTTGTTGCTTCACATACTGTATACCACATGTAGAAAAACTTTTTTTTTGTTACTTCACATACTGTATACCACATGTAGAAAAAAGTTTTATTTGTTACTTCACATACTGTATACCACATGTAGAAAAAAGTTTTATTTGTTACTTCACATACTGTATACCACATGTAGAAAAAAGTTTTATTTGTTACTTCACATACTGTATACCACATGTAGAAAAAAGTTTTATTTTTATTTATTTTTACAACATCACTAGAGCACATTGATTTATTAACCATCGGCTATTGGATATCACACATTTTGTAATTCTGACATATAGTCTTAGAGAGGAAACTCGCTACATTTTTTTCCATTAGTAGTAAGGGATCTTTTGTATACACCATACAACAGACATGATAACACATACCACGGCCTTTCATATACCTGTCGTGATGCACTGGCTAGAACGACCAATAGACCAATGGACTCATTAATATCTAGTTTCAGTCGCCTAAACGGTTCTATTAGTCAGAAACATGCTACAATGGCTGCAAACTCGTTCAATGTGCCTTGAGGTGTCCGTAAACATTTATATAGCAGTCGCAGAGCACTGGCAATCTGTCCCTATGTTATCGTAACTTGTGAATGAATGAATGAATAAATAAATAAATAAATAAATTTATTAATTAATCAATTAAATAAATACAAAAATAAATTAACTTAAATTTAGATAGTCTTACAGGTTGTATCCCTCCAGATGAACCAACTGCAATGGTTTCGAGGCGTTCTCGTTGCTGTAGATATAGATACATCCATTGGCTACAATCGCGAATCGCTGACGCCCTGTTGAATACAATGCCCAACTTAAGAAATACGCAATTAAAACTCTTTACATCCTTTTTTTAATATGTAACACCACATTTTCTCCTCGTAGCCAGTGTTGCCATAATTTATTTGTTGGACAAATATCCGCTAATAAATCTATATGCTGGGGTGTAGGAAGGGGGCCTATAATACAGCGTGAGAAAATAAAGATGGACCCACTCATACAAAGACTGAAGCGGCTTCCAGGAATACCATAACGAAGCAAAAAAAATTATAAATAAATAATAAAACACCTACAAAACCCCCCACAAGAAACCCCCCCCCCCCCCCACAAGAAACCCCACAAAAAAACCCCCACAAGAAACCCCACAAAAACCCCCACAAATAAACAACAAAACAAACAATTTAAATGAAAATCATTGTAAAGTGGAATAAAGATCTGCTCCTTAACCCTTATCTTCACTGTTTGAAACGGGAGTTAATTAATATGTCTTGAAACTTACCGTACCTTTTTGTTGTATTATTTTATGTTGTGTTGTTGTATGTTATTGTAGTGAAAACAAAACACAGTGCCATAACTCCCACTTTCGGGTATTGTGCGAACACATATTTCACAACACAAGACTCACTCTTGCCTTTTAAAATGCATTTGTTTTTGTTTGTTACTTATTTGTTGTTAGTATTTTTGTGTTTTTGTTTGTTTGCATGTTTTGTTTTTGTTTATTTGTGTGTGTGTCTGGGGCGGGGGGGGGGGGGGGGTTTGTGTGTGTGTGTGTGTGTGTGTGTTATTATTATTATGTTTTTTGTGTGTGTTTTTTGGGAGGTGTGTGCTGCGTTTCGATGGCGCATACATAGACCACAATATCCCATTCTACTGTCGCTTGGTATATACCAAAAATATAACAAACAATCTGTGCACATGTAAATTTATGAACCACGTGACCATTTAAACTACGCTGTTTGAATGTTCCATACATCGCGCCATATAGCTCGAGTAACCTCTTGTCCGCCCCTTTGTTATTATGTTGTAGGGTAGACATGTCAATAAAGGGAGGGCTAGAGGTGACGCGATCTAATCACCGTATAGTAAACGTTTGTTTTATTTAACGACGCCACTAGAGCACATTGATTTTTTATCTTATCATCCACCGTATAGTAAGACACGACCCTTTGTTATTATGTTGTAGGGTAGACATGTCAATAAAGGGAGGGCTAGAGGTGACGCGATCTAATCACCGTATAGTAAGACACGACTACAATAATTAGACACGTCATCTATCGAACACTATCAAATGCAATTGTTTTACTTGATATATTATTATGTTTTTCAAAATATCCCCAATGAAAGTGGGGTAGTATAATTAGGGGATAATGGATAAAATAAAAAAATCAGGAAAATTCAGAGCACACATTATATATAGCCTCTTCTCCATTTATACAAAAATAGCTCTGATAAATTTAGGACGGTTCCAGAAATTATTACGGGGTGGGGGGCATAATTATTATATTATGTCTGGTGAGTATACCGCTTCATTTTCACGGTTTAAATAAAAGTGTGTTTGCATTGGGGAGGGGGTTATGGACGTTGTTGCGGGTATATAAGAATGGACCCGCTCCCTCATAATTCTGGAACCCCCTCCTCAAATATCACTTTATCATATTTTTAGTATTCCCAAATCCCTCCGCTGGTTTACATACAGTCCTGCGAATATATTATAATATAAAGAATATATATATGTACATAACTATACTCACAGAGTAACAAGTCTGGAATTATTGATTTGGCAAATTTGAAGTTTTCGAAGAATCTCTCTCTTTTGCCTCTTTTTCTGATGAATCCGTGATAGTCAGTACTTTTTCCCAGTAAATCTTGAGCTCCTATGTCAAATACAAATACGATTTTTTAAAATAGTGATTATAATCAATAGATAAAGGGGAAAACATTATAAAAAACAAATATTAAAAAAACCCACCCCATCCCCCCAAAGAAAACGAAACACAGCACACACACACACACACACACACACACACACACACACACACAAAACTACCCCCACTGACCCCAAAAAAACCCCAATCCCCCCCCCCCCCTCAACAACAACCTCAACAAAAACAAAAAACCACCAAAAAACCCACCATAACATAACATATTATTTTTAAACGAACAAAATATTTAATATTGCTATTATGATTTACAGAAGATTACTATACAACAGGGGCGGACCCACAATGTTTTAAGGTGAAGATACAATTCGTAAAGAGCATATTTTGAGGGACTGTCAGTTAGTCGCTAAATAATCATGAATTGCTTGTAAGCTAGGCTAATTTGGACACTTGGAGCGGCTTGGGAGGGGTGTACCCCCATAAACGTCCTCTGGATCCGCCATGCCAAGTCGTATTATAATTGGAGAGGCTTGGGAGGGGTGTACCCCCATAAACGTCCTCTGGATCCGCCATGCCAAGTCGTATTATTATCGGATCTTATTTACATTGACGCCTTTTCTTATTGACAACTCCGATTTTTCTTGGTTGGTAGATCTGACAAAACCCAAAGTACATTATCCCGTATGCAGCTGATCGCGGGTTTCCTCTCTATATATCTGTGTGGTCCTTAACCATATGTCCGAAGCCATTATAACCGAAATTAAAATGTGTTGAGTGCATCGTTAAATAAAACACTTCCTTCTTCGTATGCGGCTGATCTTTCACTCGACCAATCAAGACCCCCACCTTTGGCAGAAAGCTTAATACTCCGAAGGACTAAATCTGTTAATGAGTATCCTCAGTGGTGCTGGCTGATAGCTACTGGGTTCACACCCCGGCACCAGCTCACACCCACATCGAGTTTCAACAGCTAATTTGGGAAGGTGTTTGGCCACAACATCGACTTCTCTCTCACTGGCCACTGACGACTAACCATTTAGTATTTTAACTAGTAATGTGACAAGACATCTTAGACTTTGGAGGCATTGTCATCATTATCAGGACACTTTTTTCATTAAAGACCAAAAAAAAAAAAATATTCATAATTAAAAAAATAATGATTGAAATAAAAATAAATGTTGCTTGCTTTAATAAATGAATGGCAAAGTATATTTATATAACATGCATATTTTATTAATAATACATTTTATGAGTGTTTAATAAAATCAATTTTAGAATTATCATTGTTAATAGTTTAATATTAATATCAATAGTTTAATTACATTTGAACTGAAACAAAAGACTGGGATCATGTATTTCCAGAGTTTAATGTGTGAAGTACTTACCACTATTTTTATCAGGAATGGTCAAAGTTCCAGCACTACACGTGTTTTGTGTGTGAAGTACTTACCACTATTTTTATCAGGAATGGTCAAAGTTCCCGCACTATGCGTGTTTTGTGTGTGAAGTACTTACCACTGTTTTCATCAGGAATGGTCAAAGTTCCCGCACTATGCGTGTTTTGTGTGTGAAGTACTTACCACTGTTTTCATCAGGAATGGTCAAAGTTCCCGCACTACGCGTGTTTTGTGTGTGAAGTACTTACCACTGTTTCCATCAGGAATGGTCGACGTTCCTGCACTATACGTGTTTTGTGTGTGAAGTACTTACCACTGTTTCAGGAATGGTCCAAGTTCCTGTACTATGCGTGTTTTGTGTGTGAAGTACTTACCACTGTTTTCATCAGGAATGGTCGACGTTCCTGCACTATACGTGTTTTGTGTGTGAAGTACTTACCACTGTTTCCATCAGGAATGGTCAAAGTTCCCGCACTACGCGTGTTTTGTGTGTGAAGTACTTACCACTGTTTCCATCAGGAATGGTCGACGTTCCTGCACTATACGTGTTTTGTGTGTGAAGTACTTACCACTGTTTCCATCAGGAATGGTCAAAGTTCCCGCACTACGCGTGTTTTGTGTGTGAAGTACTTACCACTGTTTTCATCAGGAATGGTCGACGTTCCTGCACTATACGTGTTTTGTGTGTGAAGTACTTACCACTGTTTCCATCAGGAATGGTCAAAGTTCCTGTACTATGCGTGTTTTGTGTGTGAAGTACTTACCACTGTTTTCATCAGGAATGGTCGACGTTCCTGCACTATACGTGTTTTGTGTGTGAAGTACTTACCACTGTTTCAGGAATGGTCCAAGTTCCTGTACTATGCGTGTTTTGTGTGTGAAGTATTTACTAATGTTTTCATCAGGAATCGTCTAAGTTCCTGTACTATGCGTGTTTTGTGTGTGAAGTATTTACTAATGTTTTCATCAGGAATCGTCTAAGTTCCTGCACTATGCGTGTTTTGTGTGTGAAGTATTTACTAATGTTTTCATCAGGAATCGTCTAAGTTCCTGCACTATGCGTGTTTTGTGTGTGAAGTATTTACTAATGTTTTCATCAGGAATCGTCTAAGTTCCTGCACTATGCGTGTTTTGTGTGTGAAGTATTTACTAATGTTTTCATCAGGAATGGTCGAAGTTCCTGCACTATACATGTTTTGTGTGTGATATACTTACCGCTGTGTTCATCAGGAACGGCCAAAGTTCCTGCACTATGCGTGGTTTGCCTTCCGTAGCTCATACCTCGCAGTCAGTCTCCATCCACATTTTATCTTGTTTGTCAAGATCAATTTATTCTGAAACGAAAAAAAAGCTGAATATTACGAGCCTCGATACTGCTGTCATTAAGAGAGTAAGGAAAGGGGGCAGTGATATTTAAAGACATAATAATAATAATTTATAATTTATAATAAAAAGAATAAAGTTGTTTGTTATAGATGAAACAATTTTGTTTTTTGTTTAACGACACTACTAGAGAACATTGATTAATTTTATTAAGCATCGGCTATTGGATGCCAAACATTGGGTAATTTTGACATATAGTCTTAAGAGAGGAAACCCGCTACATTTTTGTTCCAATAGCAGCAAGGGATCTTTTATATGCACCATCCCACAGACAGGATAACACATACCACGGCCTTTTATATACCTGTCGTGGTGCACTGGCTGGATCGAGAAATAGTCCAAAGGTCCGACCGACGGGGATCGATCCCACACCGACCGCACACCAAGCGAGCGCTTTACCACTTGGCTACGTCCCGCCCCTTATATATGAAAAATGTTCATTTACTTAAAAAAACACCACACAAACAAACACACACACATACGCACGCACGCACACGCACGCACGCACACACAAACAAATTGAAACAGACTATAAGATTGTAATGTTATACCTGTCTATTGTACTCACACCTGTCAAGTGTAACTTTGCAATATATGGGTAGGGTAATAGTCGACTTTAAAGTTGAATTCAAGTTTTTCTTCTATATAAGGCAATTTTTTTGCCATTTATTATGTTGTTTTCGTCTAGTAACAAATCATAATGTTTTCAATTCCAGGCATTTTCATGAATTGTGTGTAAGACGCAAAATATCCCGGGTGAGTATAATTTGTTTTATTATAAATTAGTTAAATATTATAACCGCGGATCTAACGTCGCTAAAGAAGAAGACACTCCTCATCCCAAGAAGTTTGTTTTGTTTAACGACACCACTAGAGCATTATTAATAACCGACTATTTGATGTCAGACATTTGGTAATTTTGACATATAGTCTTAGAGAGAAAACCCGCTAATGTTTTTCCATTAGTAGCTAGGGATATTTTGTATGCATTATCCCATAGACAGGATAACACATACCACTGTCTCTGATATGCCAGTCGTAGTTCACCAATGGGCCACAGACGGGGATCGATCCTTGACCGACCGCACATCAGGTGAGCGCATTACCACTATGCTTTGTCCCGCCCCTAGAAAGACTTTGAGTATTATATGTATATTTTTAATGAAGACCTATTTCGTAAATATGTGCTCTACAAAGTAACTACACGGGGTCGGGGAATAGTGGTGTGGCTGTATTTAATGTATATTCCGGGGAAGCACGACCCGACCCGACCCCACTTAAAAACTTTGCTCGCCAGTCGAGACATCCCCAGTACAATTTCCTGCATACGCGCTTTGTGATTGCAGAGTTAACCTCTATACTAGATCTGTCCTGAATACATGACCCAAATACTTCAAATATGTGTATGACACAAGGGTACTTGAACTTTTACCGAATACGCATTTGTACGTAAGAGGATACAAATCAGATTAAAACCACCGTGGACTTAGACCTGTCCTGTTCATGAATTCTGTTATAATATATTATAATACTAGTAAATAGATGACACTTGATGTAAGGGCAATGCTATGTAAAGTAGTGAGGTTTTACAGTCACACCTTTACTGATACGGATAATGATAATAGCCCGATTTCGTTCCAGCCAGTGCACCATGACTGGTATATCAAAGGCAGTGGTATGTGCTATCCTGTCTGTGGGAAAGTGCATAAAAAAGATCCCTTGCTGCATTAAAAAAAAAATGTTTCCTCTAATGACTATTTGTAAAAAATTACCAAATGTTTGACATCCAACAGCCGATGATTAATGAATCAATGTGCTCTAGTCGTGTCGTTAAACAAACACAGATTAATAGCCCGAATTTTCAAAGCCTGTTTGCGTGTTACTACATACATCTACAATGCTTAAACACCTAGCTGTGTTTAAAGGGACATTCCCGAGTTTGCTGCATTATAAGATGTTTCCGACTAATAAAATATTTCTACGATTAAACTTACATATTAAATATATTTTCTTGTTTAGAATATCAGTGTCTATATATTCAATGTGTTTCTGGTCGTCTTAATATTTGTAAGAAGCCCAAACTGGATTTTGTTTTCAAATAATTTCGTATGCACGAACAAAAATATTTTAGGAAGTAAAATGAAATTTAACCTTGTACAAATAATAGAACGATCAGAAACACGTTTAATATACAGCCACTAATATTTTATGCAGAATAAATATATTTGATATGTAATTACAATCGTTAAAAAGTCTCTGTCAGTCGATATCATCTTTAAAATTGCAGCAAACTCAGGAATGTCCCTTTAAGAAAAAAACCAGGCTTCGTAAATTCGGCCCAATATGATTCGGTAACAGTACCAATCGTTTAGCTACTTTCGCAGATCGGTAACAGTACTAATCGTTTAGCTACTTTCGCAGATCGGTAACAGTACTAATCGTTTAGCTACTTTCGCAGATCAGTAACAGTACTAATCGTTTAGCTACTTTCGCAGATCGGTAACAGTACTAATCGTTTAGCTACTTTCGCAGATCGGCATGGTTAGTGACTTAAAGATGACGGCATTCTCAGATTAAATTATTATTATTATTTTTTTAATTTATTAATGTAGCAAAAAATTTAATTGTAAAGAGCTGGAAACAAATTGCTGTGATGTCACCAACAATATGCAAAGCGGTGACATGTCACTATCCGTAACAGTAACGGTACCCGTATGGTTGCGAAACCTCTCTAATGAGGCTTCGAGGTGAAGTCAACGCCAGGTGACGCCACACGAAAATAGGGTCCTACGTGAAAAAGGAAACCAGTCTAGCAAGTCGTTTTCGTACACAATTAAAAATAAACAAATAACATCAAAATACAGCGTATTCAACTTGCATTAATTATGAAACGAAATAAAAATAAGTAGAAACTGATGTGCAGATCGAATTTTTTTTTTATTTCTTGTTTGTTGTACCGTAGGCTTAATATACGTAGGTAAGGTGTGTACGTGTTGTACGTTTTTTCGTGACTAACATTAATTCGAACCAACTGCAAAATGGGAGTAAAATTATTATTTTGTATTAATATTTTGTTCAGAAGTGATAATCATTTTGGAGTACAATGTCTGTGAATTTACATAAAACTTTATTATGACTTTTTAAAACAAATTATCGTCAATGGCTTGGGTACCAGACGTTTCCTCTCCAAGCCAGTTCGCCCCCAACTATTTGTCGGTTCGCTCCACCCCCAATATTAATGTTAGGCATTAAAGATGACATTGATTAATATACATGGGTGTTAGTAATCACATGACCTATTTTACCTACAAACGTAGTCATGTTTCATAATTTTGATTGTTTTTTTTCTTTCCCTTATCGATATTTTAAAAAAGGATACACCAAAACCCCAAGTGGGGGCGAACAGGATTTTTTTGTTGGGGATGAACATATTTGAGGTGTGTGTGTGTGTGTGTGTGTGTGTGTGTGTGTGTGTGTGTGTGTGTGTGTGTGTGTGTGTGTGTGTGTTCAAATTTTATTATCAGTCTTCAAACTAACCTGGATGCTGTGAATGCCTTTTAAGTTAAAATTTATATTTGCTTTATGACACCACTAGAGCACATTGATAAATTAATCAGCTATTGGATGTCACAGGCGCGTGCGCAGGGGGGGTCGACCCCCCCCCCCCCTGCTCAAGGCGAATTTTCTTTTCATATCCCTATTTTTTACATTCCTGTGAATGTGGTCAGAAGGCAGCTCGGCTAGCCAGCAGAAAACACCTCAGAATAGCCCTAGAAGGGGTCAATTTTTCCAAATTTTCGGGGGGAGGGCCGCCCAGATCCCCCGCCACGGGCTATTCTTTCTGATGGGCAGCAAACACTCTTTTATATATGCAGTATCCCACAGATAGGATGGTACATACCACAGCCTTTGTTATACCAGCTGTGGAGCATTAGATAGAATAAAAAATAGCCCAATGGACCCATTGCGGAAATCAATATTAAACCTACCGCACATTAGGTGATTGCCTTACCACTGGTCTATGTCCTGGCTCTATATAAAATATTGAGAGGCTTCGTATTACAATTTGATTGGCTGCACATTACAATTTGATATCCTTGCATTAATTATGCAAAGATTAATTGTAGGATTGATTAATTAGATGTGTACTTATAATTGCCAAGTAGGCTAGACGTAAATAATGTAAAAGTGGTGAAAAAAATAGCACATGCAAACTGATAATATCAGTGATAGAGATAGTGTGCCTTTAAGTAAAACGAAAAAATTCATATCATCGTGTTATTAATATTTTATATTTTAGCATTACCTAAACTATATTCTAACAGAATATACAGGAGAAAATAGTAAAATAAAAATTCAGTAGGACTTACATGTTTTATAATCTTGTCACAGAATATATGCAGTCTGTAAAAACAAACAATTAACACTGAAGGTCGACTTTCAAATGTCATTTGTCTTATCTCATAGCAACAATCCGTCTTTTGTTTCCGTCTTCCGTGGTATTGAGGGAACACAAAAACACGAAGAAGGCATTATTTATAGAACTTTTTACAAAATGTTATAGACGCAAAGTCGTTTACTTCCTGGTTTTTGATAGTGTCACGTGGGACCCTGTTGTTGCGTAACGCCACCTATTGAGGAGTTGGCGCACCTCGAACGCCCATACTAGTATATATACTTAGATAAGACAGACGATACTTATGCTAAACTCAGAACTTATGGGATGTTGTTGGAGTACCGCGTTGCGTACACCGGGTCACGACCGTGACTTTGGTGTACGTCGACCCGGTCCCAACCTCTCGAGGAGGACGAGGAAGAAGAGGAGAAACCCGCCAGGAACGGTTCGGGGGGGGGGGGGGGCCAACCCCGGTCTAAACCAAGCGGCTCCTTCCGCTTCGCCGCCGCCTGCTGTTTCCACCGTCCGGCTTTGCTACCTCTGAGCGTATTACCCCGGACCGACAAGGAGCACTCGATTAACCTTTCGAGCCACCGTCGTATACAACTCCTACAACCGTCGTCGACGTACCTCTTAGTGCCGGAACTTTGAGGATATTCCCAACACAGACGGCGAATACGAGATGCTGACCTTTAAGGATGGGAGATCGGCCGTGAGTATTACTCATCACCTGGACAACCGACAGCCAGGCTCCGAGATGGACAACATATCGATTCATCGCCTGATGAAGAAGGTGTTCCGCAAACAGTATCCTGTGATCACTAGACTGCTAGCGAAGCCGGATATTCACCAGCTGATTCTGGACACCAGGGTGTGGCTCTCCTCCCCCTAGTCAACCTTTACCTCCGTGAGTACCAACCTCTTTTATTGGGCGTTAGACTTTAAATGTTTTGGAATGCAGTTCAAAATTATTATGTTTATTTTTTTATAAATAGTCTAACGCATTTTGTTTTGGCGCCCGTTCAATTGCTCAAAATCACCTTAAAACTTTTCGGCCGAGCAGTCTTAGTCTAAGAGTCCAGACATGTATCGGTATGCAGTACTCTTTGTAGACTTAGGTAAAAAACAGGCTTCACCGAGGAATCGAAATTCAGCCAATCAGAACACGGCTCCCACTCGGTGTTACTTCAAGTTTATGAAGTGTCTGCTATTTGGTCCGCGCTTACTAAATGGCTTTTTTCCAAATTCCGCCCACCTCAAACTTACCCCCCCCCCCCTGCTCCGGAGTCAGTCACTGGCGAAGTCAGAGGCTAATCCCGAAGTGGGCGTGCCTGAACCCTTGTGGATAGGGGCACGTTAATATAGTTGCCCGTTGCCCGTTGCTAATCTCAGACTAGCAATTGTCACGACGGAGTTGGTCAACTCGCCGACCTCTCGACTTCTAAGATTGTCCATTTGCTAGTCTGAGCGCTATTACAACTCGATTCTCGTCGTATACAACTCCTACAACCGATTAATTGTTAATCTGAACTCCGTCGTGATAGCTGATAGTCTGAAACTAGCATTGCGTCTATACATGTATACCTTTCCTTTTACAGGTGTGGATTTAGGCGAGGGACCATGTCCCATTTCTCCATTTTAGTCAAGCGATTAACTTTCTCTTTATAGAAATTGAGAAGTCTTGTTTATTAACACTACCAAATGCATGACATTAATGATACCACCCCTAAAATCTAAAATCCTAGATCAGCACTAAAAGGTGAACGGTTTTGAAATTGTACGAAATGGCAAACATTTTGTTCAAATTTGAGAAAAAGTCATTTAAACGATAAAAATATGTGTAAAATCACCGACATTATGTAGGCCCTATAGTATTGTCAAGTTCTGGAACAAACTGCTCATTCTACAATCGATACCGGGACGTCGATCCCTAGCCTAAAATATGGGGTCATAGTAATTATCCTATGGGACCTTATAACAAGAATTTGAGCACAGTAGGCCCTAATGTAGGTTTTTCTCCTGCAAGAAAAAATGATAACTTTTAGGCCGGAAAGGGCACTTTTTCGTATTTTGCGTGATGCAATTGCCCCTTCTCATCCTAAGCGCAGTTTTTTAACAAGATTCCTTGCTGCTACTACATAACAACAGTATTAATTAATAATCCATGTGCCACATTGTGGCGATAACGGGTTTCTTCTTTCACTAACCCACTGACATCTGCCCTGGATAAACAGCACAGGTCGCTGAGTTGTATACCCAGAACAGCGTGCTTAAACTGCAATTGCATAAAAGCATGAAGATAACTTTTATGATCTTCAAAAGTTAAAGAAATGTCTTATATACACCACATGCTGTAGTCAACGGTTTTTGAGGGGTTTTTAAAAACAAATTTGGATCCATCATAAAGATTCGATTTTTTTTTACCAAAGCATCTCAATCGACTGTTTTACCGGCTGAGCTAGACCCCCACACCCACCCCGCTAGTTGTATTAGGGATTTTTCTAGAACGAAAAAAGTCCTGCTCACCGTGGCTTGTAAATCATTTGAGGCCTAACAACCTTTTCTTACGATAGATGTTGTAAGAATGTTTTGCTAAAAATGTAAACGTCTAGTGTAAGTAAGACTGAATTAAGTTTGACGGTGTGTTAATATTTCTAAAAATATCTCTGTACGTTTGCGTTTGTTTGTCCACAAAAGCACTTCAACCGGCAAAGCAGTCAGCTATAACATCCAATGGTTGTGGAGACTTCACAGTTCAAAACAGATCAGATTAATTCAGCAACAGGTTGATTATATGAAACTGCACGAACATTAGGACGCCATTCAGACATGCCGTTACAGACAACTGCCATGTCGGTTACGGATTTTTTCAGTTCACAAATTTACATTTTTACTTGTACGTGTATCTTTTAGTGCAGTGTGCTGTAACATCGCCTCCAACCCCACACCTCCAGCCAAATAATAAATAAATAAAATGGGGGAAATGTTGATTACGTCCAAATAATTATTTTAAGTGTTGTTTCTGAAAGGCAGGTGAGTAAATTAAACACGTCAGTTACACTTTTGTTAAATCAGTTATCAAATCCAGATTTTTTTAAAATTCATATTTCAGAGTTTAAACAAGTAGTATATCTTGTTTTACAATGTTTATGACCATTCTTTCAGTAGCAAAAATATTAGTGGCACTTTCGAACTAAAAGGACATGTTGTTTTGGGGTTTTTGTGAGAGGTGTAAATAGCTACTCTGCTCACACAATTTCAAGTCCTGTGATTGGTGATAAATGTGAGTGTGTTGGTTGTAACACAAATTAGTTTCATCTGAGGAAACAATGTATGCAATTTAATTTCATCTAGTACCGCTGTATCAAGTAGCCTTGTGCTTGAAACATGTATGGGGTACCTGTAAAAAAAAAAGGTACTAAAATGTTGTGTGAAACTAGGGGTATTTAAAAAAAACCCATCTGGATATACCGAAAATGAGCCATGAAAGGTACCATTTTCTTCAGTTGATACTTTGAGGTAGGGGTTATAGTACTGATATTTATGGGTCATAGTTTGGTTGGTTAACATGGTCGCCTATGGGACTTTATTTGGTATAGTACAACCTATAATCTTATGTAGCTTGTCCTTATTTCAAATACACTTACCCAAAACAGGTCTATTACTTTTCTTCCCCCCCCCCCCCCCCCAGAAACTCGAGGTTTATTCTCCATCTTAGTATATGTTATAGTTACTATTAATTAAGACATATGTTGCAGTTACCAGTTCACATAAATTGCAGTTACCAGTTCACATATGTTGCAGTTACCAGTTCACATAAATTGCAGTTACCAGTTCACATATGTTGCAGTTACCAGTTCACATAAGTTGCAGTTACCAGTTCACATATGTTGCAGTTACCAGTTCACATATGTTGCAGTTACCAGTTCACATAAATTGCAGTTACCAGTTCACATATGGTGCAGTTACCAGTTCACATAAGTTGCAGT
Source organism: Gigantopelta aegis (assembly GCF_016097555.1). Taxonomy (NCBI): domain Eukaryota; kingdom Metazoa; phylum Mollusca; class Gastropoda; order Neomphalida; family Peltospiridae; genus Gigantopelta; species Gigantopelta aegis. The sequence goes on from NC_054708.1 coordinate 27,594,141, forward strand.
TACCAGTTCACATATGTTGCAGTTACCAGTTCACATATGTTGCAGTTACCAGTTCACATAAATTGCAGTTACCAGTTCACCAATGGTTGTAGTTGGTTGTTTTTTTTTTTTTTTTTTTTTTTAATTAAAATATTCCTTCCATTACACACACGCACACATATATAGACATTAAGATGAAAAAGGTATATTTACATATTGATGTACATCGACATACACCAGGCGCGGATTTAGTGGGGGGCCCAAGGGGCCCGGGCCCCCCCCCCCTATTTTTGGGGTCAAGTTATTATTTTATAGCTATTTTGTTACTCAGATGCGAGGAAATCGCGTTTCAGGCCACTTAAATTTCAAAATTTCGCGGGGAAGCATGCCCTCGGCTCCCCCCCCCCCCCCCTATTTAAAAATCCTGGATCCGCGCCTGTACACATACATATTCAGACTCATACATCCATCCACAGGTCTATTACTTAGCTTAAGTGTAGCGAAACGTGTTACGAAACGAAACAAGGCACAGTAAAGCTTAATGGAGAATATTTCTAAGGGCATTTAGCCTAAAAAGGACTATTTTCGTATTTTTCTGTAATTAAAATGTGATGAGTGTGTCGTTAAATAACTATTTTTCGTTCCAGCCAGTGCTCCACAACTGGTGTAACAAAGGCCGTGGTATGTACTATCCTGTCTGTGGGATGGTGCATATAAAAGATCCCTTGCTGCTAATCGAAAAGAGTAACCAATGAAGTGGCGACAGCGGGTTTCTTCTCTCTATATCTGTGTGGTCCTGAACCATATGCCTGACGCCATATAACCGTAAATAAAATGTGATGAGTTCGTCGTTAAATAAAACATTTACTTCCTTCCTTCCTTAAAATTAATAATTTTAAAAATGTTTCCTTCTTTTTAAAGTTTTATAAATAACAACTGGAAACGATTTTTAAATAACGTAACGGGTCATTTACTTTATAGAGCCCCTTTAATGATTAAAATGACATATTAAATATTGGTTCTTGTTTAGAACATTATATTAGTGTCTGTATAATCTGTTTTTCTGATCGTCCTAATGCAGTCTAATCTGGACTTTACCTCCTGTTAATTTCATACGTGCGACAAAAATAAACTAAACTAAAAAACATTTGGGACGACCATACAAAAACCCATTAAAGAGACAGTCTGTGTTATTCTAAACACGAAAATGCATTACCGGCCTTTGTGGTGTCGTGGTTAAGCTATCGGACATAAGGCTGGTAGGTACTGGGTTCGCAGCCCGGTACTGGCTCCCACCCAGAACGAGTTTTAACGACTCGGTGGGTATGTGTAAGATCACTACACCCTCTTCTCTCTGACTAACCACTAACAGCTAACCCACTGTCCTGAACAGACAGCCCATATAGCTGAGGCGTGTGCCCAGGACAGCGTGCTTGAACCTTAATTGGCTATAAGCACGAAAATAAGTTGAAATGAAACGAAAATGCATTTAATGAATAATTTTAGCCTTTAAAAAAGTCTATATTAATCGGAAACATCTTTACGATGGCAGAAAACTCAAGACACTCTTTTTTAATTTGGTACATATTTGACGTATCTCACTTTGTCACCGTGTCCTAGTAAATATATGTTAAAAAAATAACAACACACACACACACACACACACACACACACACACACACACGCACGCGCGGTACCTGGGTACACAAATGAAACGGTTGAGGGACTGAGGTATCTATATTTTTGTTACCGTATTTGAGGTTAGGTCAGTGTTTGCAACTTGGACTGAGGCATCTATATTTTGGTTACCGTATTTGAGGTTAGGTCAGTGTTTGCAACTTGGAATGAGAATGGATCTTGTAAACTTTTGTACACCAACGTTTATTCTGTTAGCTTAGATCTACACAATAATAGTACTTATTATAGGCTATGCAGCAATCGGGGCACCTGTACAAATTCCAGGCAAATTCCTAACGACCATTTAGTTTCATATGACACTTTTAGTGTATGCCTGGGTGTGTACAATTCGACAATAGCATGTGTATAGTCCGCTTAGTCGAACACCAGTAGATATAGGGTGTCTACAGTTTCACAATAGATAACGTTGTCAGTCCGTACGTAAAGAGCCCATGCAGTTCAGGTAAGTGCTCAGTATAACGTATGTCTTATCACAAGAAGACTAAGAATAAGTCTCAATATGACCTTATAATGTAAAACTTATCAAATTAAAATTTTAAAATAGAAAACACCGGAAAAGACTTACCTGGATTTTAGAGCCTTGTCACCTGTGCCTGTGGTCAGCAGAGCGTGAAAACAAATGTCGGTGTTCCTTTTTTGTAACTTCCTGTTTGAGCAGGTTACGGGTACGTATATACAATGTTATCAAGCAGGTCATATAACACTGCTAGCGTACAGGGCACCTTCCTGGTGTAATGTTGTTTGACTTTTACAAAAGGGAAGCATTAAATATCGCAAAATAAAACATTCCTAACAATCTGAAACTTGTTTGTACTCTTCGAGGGTGCATAGTAATTTAATTTAAGGCCTATAGCTAAGATGTTAATTGTGATAATTTTATTCGAGAGAGAGAGAGAGAGAGAGAGAGAGAGAGAGAGAGAGAGAGAGAGAGAGAGAGAGAGAGAGAGAGAGAGAGAGAGAGAGAGAGAGAGAGATATATATATATATATATATATATATATATATATAGTATACATGTCGTTCATGCAAATGACTCAAACAAAGCGTTATTATCTACAACATTTCGCATTTATGTTTTTCAATTTTCTGTTACATATTGCAACCCACCCCACTTTATTCAGATTCCTGTATCCACTATGGAGTAATTTCATATTTTGTTGGTGTCGTACTGTCGAACGATATCGTTTCATTCTTCGGTTCCTTTAATTTTTACCCAGCGAGAATATTATGTAGGCCTACATTTCCTTCTGCTCTTTTTCCATTTCCCTCAACTTCAAAATAATATTTTATGGTCATAAATTTTATTTTCAGACAATGAATGAATGAATGTTTAACGACACCCCAGCACGAAAAATACATCGGCTATTGGTAATGCAAACAAATAAAGTAATGATCAACATCAATATAAGAATTCAAGATTTAAACAAAAACAGTGTAAAGAACTGTGCAAAAATACAAATATCACATTTCAATTGTGTGATGTATTGGCCAATCTCAAAGAGAATGTTACACCCGTGCACCACGGTGAGGTTACCTCACGCGCAGGGGATTTTCAGACAAAGACAATCCACTGCATCCTTTCTGTAACTTGTGCTAATTGGATCAGGTTCATTCTGCTCACTGGTGTTATCATCAGGTAAGTGTTTGATTCTATGTTCAGTATTATTGTCAACATATACTAGACTATATTTATTATATTCATCCAATACAGTTAAAGCTGAAGTTAGAGAACATTGCTTTATTAATCATCGGCTATTGGATGTCAAACATTTAGTAATATTGACCTATAGTCTTATAAAGGAAACCCGCTACATTTTCTATTAGTAGCAACGGATGTTTTATATGCACCATCCCACAGACAGGATAACACATACCACGGCCTTTGATATGCCAGTCATTGTGCATTGGATGGGACGAGAAATAGTCCAACGGCTCCACCGACGGGGGTCGATCCCAGACCTACCGCCCATAAGGAGGGAGTTTTACCACTGGACTACGTCCTGCTCGTCATCTAATACAGATACTGTTTCTTCCGTTTCCACTGTTCTTAGTCTTGGTCTTCTTTTTGAATTCCAAAATGTGCCTCAAAGAGTAGGCCTACTTCAGCCTCTTGTAAAATTAAAATATACATCTGTAAGGAAAGAAAACCAACTCCTTCTATACAAGTGAAGTGAGTAAAGTGAACAGATATTATAATAATTTAATAATTATCACACACACGTACGCATGCACATACACACACAGCAACAACAATAATAATAATAATAATAATAATAATAATAATAATAAAATTGGTTGAGGGAGAAACAACCTTTCGAGAATTATCTACTAAACATCCGCATGTTAATCTCTAGGCCAGCTTATGCAATGACATCGTAAGGTATAATAATAAATGAAACGTTTCTGTTACCGTACCGCAATGTGTGTGCAAACGACAGTAAAATAAATAACTAAAAATGTAGTATTGTTACAGATATATATATATATTATCTTCTTTTTTTGTAGGAAATGATTTAGTTTTCAGTATTTAGATTATAAATAGAAGTAGTAGAAATAGCGGTGTTGATTGTAGTCCATAGAGCAGGTAGGCCAAACCGAGTGGTAGACCCATGCAACCCGATACGATCCTAATTTGATGTTTGGTATAACTTATGAATATTGTATTTAACCTGGGAAAGTTGTTGAACTTTATTTTATGTATAATCATGTACGTTATAAAAACGTGTGATACTTGCGTGCCATACCGATATATAGCACTTCTCCGTACGATTGTAAATGTGTATCAAAGTACTGATGGTATCGCTAACGATCTCGACAGATGTTCTCAGGTACAAAATAGTAACCAAACACTATTGTACATACAGATATCTGTTTACTTCAAACTGATCTTAATGTAAAGAGCCACGTTTACTCGGTTTCTGACGTCATGCTAAGTTGTAGGTTTTCGCGTGTGACGGCTCATATATTTTTATGTGTTCTTGCAAACTTTTTTAGAAGTGCCGGTATATGTTTAAAACGTTTTATAAAAGTGTTATCATTATACAGTATGTACATGCTATATGCCAGTTCATCAGTTCTCCTTTGCTACAAATGGACTACAGGGGACAATATTTCAAAATCTTAGATAACCGGAAGTCAGTTCTCGTGAATATAGTTCTCGTAACCAACGAGCTAGGCCTACCTACCTAATCCAAACACACTTGAACTACGGTTCTGTGCAGCATCAAATGTATTTAAAAACAAACTGATTTTCACTTTCATTACTGATATATGGTGCGTTTAATTTTAGAATGTAATTGTTCACCACATAACCGATTGGCGGTTCTTGTGATTTTAAAGTTGCGCAACCGACACGCGAACAGAACAATGGTTCTCGTGAAATATTGTGCCCTGGACTATAGTGTACATTAGACTAAATTTTAGTAGGCCTACATTTGTATATTAATTTATTGGAAACCTAATATGTGATATCTAGGTAAAATAAAAATGCAACAAGATCAAAGAATAAAAAAATATATATTTTAATGACACAACTGACTAAACAATTGTAAACCACAGTCAATAAAGATATTTACACAATTTAAATAAATTATTATATACTGTACATTAAAACATAAATCGGCAAGGCTAAAAAATCATCAGCAATGTAAAGACATTTAATTATAATAACTTTTTTTTACACAAATAGTGAACAAGGACTTAAAAATTAATTACTATTGCACAGAATCAAACCAGTATGTTGACGGGGGGGGGGGGGGGAGAAATAAATCCCCCAAAACCTGTTGGAATAAAATTGATACTCAGTGAAAAATGTAAGTTCAGTAATATTGAAACTGAATTAAAGGTATTTCAGCCTCAAATGGAAGGTCTATTTTTATAAGAAAATTAACAATAATATGCATAAGTCAATTCACCAGTAACACACCAGACCTCATCGTTTAAGGGGAGTTATCACTCTCACTCTCCATCACTCCCCTAAAACTAGATCAATGAGAGTAACTTTTAACTTCCCTCAGCATGAAAATTTATATATGATATCAATACGGAAATATCTTAAATGGCTCCCCATAATGTAAGTTAGGAAAGTAACTAATCATTCCCCTAATTATTTTTTTCAAGAAGAGGTCTGATACATCAAAACAGTATACAATTTTAATAGTGAATAACAGAAGTTGTGACAATTACAAAATCTGGCATTAACATATTCAAACTCAGCACAAGACTGATTTCAAAAGAAGTTATGATAGAATTATGATGGTATGCAGTCATGACTCTTTCTTTAACTTATTTTCGTGCTTATATCCAATTAAGGTTCAAGCACGCTGTCCTGGGCAACACACCTCAGCTATCTGGGCTGTCCGTCCAGGACAGTGGGTTAATTTAATTATTAGTGGTTAGTAGTCATAACTCATTATCGGGTGCTTTGCCTACAGAGGAAAGCTGGTTCTGACCATAATATATATGGTTCCACTGCCATCTGTATGAGGACTGTCACTTTTGAAAGCAGGCCACAGTATAGGTGGCAAAAACATTTCTACAGCTTACATAAACAAAGAGATGTGTCAATGAACACACAGAATAATATTACACAAATATTGCTCACATTATTTAGAGAATGAAGTACATTTAAAGGGACATACCCTAGTTTTTAAACACTAAGGCATATATTCCACTATTAGTCGTTTTTTTATCACTGAAATCAAACATTACTTACATGTTATTGTTTAGATTATTCATTTCCATACTACCGAAGTGTTTCTGGTCATCCTGGTATTTCCAATACCAAAACATTGATTTTTCATATTTTTAAATCATTGAGAAGTAATGATTATAGAGTCGCGTTTTTGTCTATTTTTAAGGGTATTTCAACATCACAGACTCTTGTTTCACTCTGTTGTATCCAAATTTGTTTCAGGTTTGTAACTTAACCAAACTTAGTGTTAATGTTTAAGGGTTGAAACTAGGGTCTAGGTGAAAAATATGCCTTAGTGTTTATAAACTAGGGTCTAGGTGAAAAATATGCCTTAGTGTTTATAAACTAGGGTCTAGGTGAAAAATATGCCTTAGTGTTTAAAAACTAGGATCTAGGTGAAAAATATGCCCTAGTGTTTATAAACTAGGGTCTGTCCCTTTAAAAAAAAAATTGACACAATCCCATTAAAAATTGATTATGTTTTAGGAAGCTTTTTATCCAAAAGTAATAAATAATTGTATCAACAAACATTATAAAGTGTAACTCGCATTATATATTGTGACATACATTATTGTTTACACATAAATTTTAAGATGGGGAATACCCTTGTAATTCTCCATTTCTTAAAAATACTAATGAAATTCTGTCTTTTGGGCCATGTCTCTGTTATTAACCAGTAAGTGTGAATAACTCAGGCATTCCTCTAAATGTATTGCTTCTCAAAGTATCTCCTTAACGATAATACCTTTTGGGCCATGTCTCTGTTATTAACCAGTAAGTGTGAATAACTCAGGCATTCCTCTGAATGTATTGCTTCTCAAAGTATCTCCTTAACGATAATACCTTTTGGACTCTGTAATATATATAATGGAGCTTCACTTTATTTACAATGGTTACTAAATAGGAACTACGATAAAATGGGACTGTAAATCCAACATGCAATATAATGCAAAAAAATTTTTTTTTAATTTAGTATTAATAATATATACATGTATATACTTTGCATTAACTGAATTTTTAATTAAAAATATTTTAAGAACTTGATGAATATTAATTCATTATTTGAAGATATTAGGAAAATGTTGAACTTGCCCATTGTATTTTAATGCTATATTATGGCATACAGGTCACTGGTACTAGAATATATTAAGAGAAATGCAAAACACAACCTCAAATCACAAAATAAATATTACTTCTGTTCAATATTCCAATAAATAAATCAGTTTTATTCCATACTAATCTTATGCAGAAATGTATTTGTTACGAAGCTAAAATAAATTTAATAATAATACCTGGTAAAATAGAATATACCTAATAAAATCAATTAATTAATTAATTGAATAAAAACTAAATTACATATATTTAAATAAAATAGTTATATATTCATAAGTACTTGTAAAATATCTGTGGATTTTAATATAAAAATTCATTTTGTCATTGACAAATATTTGTCAGGTAAAATTAAGTTAAAATATACTAATAAAATTAATTAATTAATTAAATAAAAACAAAATTACATATATTTAAATAAAACAGCTACATATTCATAAGTACTTGCAAAATATCTGTGGATTTTAATATAAAAATTAATTTTGTCATTGACGAATATTTGTCATGTAAAATTAAGTTAAAATAACATTATAAAGGTCTGAATCTGATCAATCATATCCAAAGCCTTAAAGTAGATCACTGATTTTTCTTTGAGGCTGTGAATTCACTAGTGATCTCTCTCTTCAGGGGGTCTAACAGGCACATTCAAAGCTTTGAACACCGATTCTTCTGTTGGTGTTAAAATTTTCGTTCCTTCAAATATTTTTTCTGTACCCTGTAACATGAAAATAATCTACAGTATGAGTGCACATGTAAAGCAATTCTTCCAATGACAACAAAATTATATATTAAGACTCACCAATAATCTAATACAAAATCCAGAATATTGATTAGATTAAATTCACAGATCACATTTACTACACCCACACTTCCCATCACTCATCAGTCACAGAGATTATTACACAAGCATGTGTGTCGTACTGATTTTACAAAATGATTTCCAGGATTTTTGTATTGCCCAAGCGAGAGCGAGGCTAATATATGAATCCTGACACGAGTTTTGTACAATCAGTATGTCTCAAGACGTGACTCGAGTGTAATAATTTCTTTATTATCCATATTATAATTGTTGTTTTCTTTATGAACCACAAGACCCAACTCAAAATGTTTCAGCCACAACTAGGAGACGACGAAATGACGTCATATTTCTAATGCACAGTCTGAGCTGGGAATGGAGAAGCAACGTCATGTTATAACGTCGCTTCCCACAATTACACTTGTTATTACAAGTGTGCTTCGTATGATTATTATTAACTTGGTTAATACAGGATCATAAAATAAGTTATTATCTGAAAATAGATGATCATGTTAAAAGAATCAAATTTATAATAATCAGAAATAATTTGTAATGTAGAATTCATTAGTTTAGTTCTTTAAAAAAAAATGACATACCGTACTTTAAAAAAAATTAAATATGTTTTTTGTAATGTTTTTATTTAATAAATTATATCATTTTGAACATGCACTGAGAGTAATATTCATGGCTTCATTTATAAACAAAGTTTCATTAACATAGGACTTATAATTTGTGACAAATGGAAAATTTAACAGAGCTAAATGGATTAAGTAACTATTAGCGACTCTGAATCAGTTTATGGTTACTAATTGTGTTCGGAATAGGTTACTTCTTCGGCCAACCATAAAAATAAATCAGTAACAGACTGTAACATAGACTGTAACATTATAGGCAGCAGTATACAATTAGCTCCCTTGTGTACCCGGGCGCACAAAGAGTTCATTTGTTGGTTTTGCACAGATCCATGTTAGAAGGCTAATTATTTGTAATAGGAAGTAAATTCTTAAGCTTAGTGATAGCCAAAGAGTTATTTTTAGAAATGACAATTCGTTTGTCACCAGCAGTGCAAATGGTTTAGCTGTAATGAGGCTTGGTATTCATACACCAGGTTTTCCTTATCACAAAAGTGAAGCACGATCAATTTGGGTAATTTTCAAACAAGCTGATTTTGTGAAAAATTTAACAGCTAAACCTTTATTCAAATGAGGGTTTTTGTAAGGTTTGATGAGCAAAGTTTCCATAAATATATGTGTATGGGTTTGAACACTGTCAAAAATGCACCCAAAATCATGCAGTTTGGACATATTATGATGAAAGTAACACAAATATTTAAAATAAGTCCTCTTTATAATTATGACCCTTTTTGTAATTTCCTTGACACTAAAATACCTGTATCTTTCTTTATTTTTAAACCATAGGTGGGCAATTAGGATAGACTAGGATTTGCAACTTTAATTTGTTATTTCTAACATCTGCAATTTAATTTCATTCTGGAAATGTTACTAGCAAATAAGTAAATGAATTGTCAGATTTGTGAATATTTGCAATTTTTTATTATTTAGTGGGACTAAGAAAAAGAGGACACTGTTTAATTACCTTTCTAACGACTCCGGTTCTCAAAGCATGTTCGTTAAGCGACATATTCTGTTTCTTACACAGGTGACGCAGCGACCTGTTGAAGTGAGCAGAGCCAGTGAAATACACCAAAGCACATCCATACTCATCATAAGGAACAACAATGATATCCAACCTGCGGTGCTGGAAGAAGAAAAAAAAAAAGACCAGATATTGAGAGAGGAAACCCGCTGTCGCCATTTCATGGGCTACTCTTTTCGATTAGCAGCAAGGGATCTTTCATATGCACCATCCCACAGACAGGGTGGTACATACCATGGCCTTTAATATACCAGTTATGGTGCACTGGTTGGAATGAGAAATAGCTCAATGGGCCCACCGATGGGGATCGATCCCACACCGACCACGCATCGAGCGAGCACTGTACCATTGAGCTACGTCCTGCCCCCTGAAAGAAGAAGACAAAACAAGCCTGTTCATCACTTAATGTGAATAGAATGCCTCATTTCCTATCAGAAGGAAGGAAAGATTGTTTTATTTAAGGATGAACTCAACACATTTAATTACAATTATATGGCGTCGGACATATGGTTACGGATCACACAGATAATGAGAAAGAGGAAACCTGCTACCACAGACAGGATGGTACATACCATAGTATCTGTTACACCAGCTGTGGAACACTGGTTGGAATGAGAAACAGCCCAATGGGCCCTGTAACGTCTATTAGAAGGGGTGACACTCAAACACAATATTTATTTAAAGAATCCACTTATATTAAAACAGAACAATTAAATTTGTTACATTCATTGCAACATAACATCATCCAATTGGTCCAGACGTAGCAATGGGAATTTGTTAATTTTCTAACAATTATTATATCGTCAGGGAACGCTGATGACGTCATTTTATATGGGCAAGTTGTCTTATTGAGGTTATTGTTTATGGATAAAAAATAATTCAAAATTAAGTATGATGTTTTAGTGTTATGATTAGCCTGTATGATTCAAATTTAATTGTAAGTATTGTCTGTTATTTCTTTTACGGTCATCTGGGTATGAACCAAAAACAAAATCATCCGCAAACTTATGTGAGAACAGCTTCGCCGATTCACACAGTTTGCGGATGTTTTTTGTTTGCTAATACCCGAAGAACGTAAAAGAAATAACAGACAATCCTTAAATAACAAAGGAAACAACTATTTGTTTAACTATACATCAGCACATTTTAAACTATGGCTATCTAGTGTCTAGCATATGGTTATTTTGACATTCGGTTGAAAGAGAAAGAGAGGGAACTTGCTGTTTCCACAGCAGGAGTGGATTATGGGGGGGGTTTCCCAGTTGCACAGAACACCCCTCCCCCCAGCTAAAAAACCCAACCTCACCACGTAGATCTAAATTGATGTCCACGTAAAATTTATAATTTCAAATTATAAACATTTACATATTGTTTCAGAAACACCCCCCTCCCTTACCTAAAGCATAATCTGCCCCTGCACAGGGGCCACTCCTACTGGTAAAGCAGCAAAAGATCTTTCATCTGCATTCCTCCTTAGGCAGGACAGTGCATACCATGACCTTTGATGTACCAGTCATGGATCACTGGGTAAAAAACCTGAGTCTATCAAAGGTGATTGATCCTATGACCAACTGCACCTCAGGTGAGCTCGATACCACATAGCTACATCACACTCCAAGAAAACAAAAAGAGTTTGTTTTGTTTAACGACACCACTAGAGCATATTGATTTATTAATCATCAGCTGTTGGATGTCAAACACATGGTCATTTTGACTCAGTCATAGAGAGGAAACCCGCTACATTTTTTTCTAATGCAGTAAGGGATCTTTTATATGCACTTTCCCACAGACAGGATAGCACATACCACAGCCTTTGATATACCAGTCGTGGTGCACTGACTAGAGTGAGAAATAACCCAATGGGCCCACTGACGGGGACTGATCCCAAACTGACCACACATCAAGCGAGTGCTTTACCACTGGGCTACGTCCCGCCCTCACACTCCAAGAATGAGAAAGATGCATTAAAAGAGATGTACGATGGGAAGACATTCCACATACAACAATCCTGATGAAACTGTATCTGATGAGAAAATAAAAGAAAATGTTTTGTTTTCTGGGTTTTTTTAATATACTCTGACAAATTGGCTGCTACAATTATTTGGAAGAGAAGTCCCAAGCTCAAAATAATTGATGGCTAACAAAATAGGTTGAGGAAGTTTTATCTGTTAAACCTTAAAATCTAATACACAATCTGCACTCACTTTCCTATTATCTCCAGGAAGTTTACACACTCCAAGATATTTTTTCTGATTTCCATTATCTTCTACAGACACCAAATCATCAGTCAAAAATCCTGAAATGTTGAAATAAACAAGTGATTCTAAGTTGCGAAAATTACTTTTTTTTTTATTATACACAAAGGCTGAAATTAGATAAAAAGATAAAACAAAATTAGATCCCTAAGGGAGGGATAAGGTCAAAGAGAGTACGGTAATAAATTCTAAGATGGTCAAAAAAAAAGGTAGTAAACTCTAACGGGGTAGTCTAAGAGGAGATAACTCTATGGGGTGGTAGAGAGTTGCTCTGACATTTTCAAAGATGCTGTTACAGTGACGTAATTTAGTAATTTAGAACTCCTACTACAAAAAAAGAAGTTTGCTTTGTTTAACGACACCACTAGAGCACAATGAATTATTAATCACCGGCTATTGGATGTCAAATATTTGGTATTTTTTACATATATTCTTAGATATAGCATGGGATCTTTTATATGCACCATCCCACAGACAGGATAGCACATGCCAGATGTGGTGCACTGGCTGGAACGAGAGAAAGCCCAATGGTCCACCAACAGGGATCGATCTTAGACCGACCACGTATCAGGCGAGCACTTTACCACTGAGCTACATCCCTCCCTCCCACTACAAAGGCGATACACTACAACAGTTTTCAAGGAAGGAAGGAAATGTTTCATTTAATTATGCACTCAACACTTTTATTTACGGTTATATGGCATGAGACATACGTTTAAGGACCACACAGATATACAGAGAGGAAACCTGCTGTCGCCACTTCATGGGCTACTCTTTTCAATTAGCAGCAAGGGATCTTTTATCTGCACCATCCCACAGACAGGATAGTACATACCACGACCTTTGTTACACCAGTCGTGGAGCACTGGCTGGACCGAGAAATAGCCCAATGGATCCACCGACGGGGATCGATCCCAGACCGACCACAAATCAAGCCAATGCTTTACCACTGGGCTACGTCCCACCCCAACAGTTTTCAAGCTGCTCAACTCTACAAGATATGGGAGACAAACCAGTTTCCTTGAGGGCTGACAGCAGCTTCCCGTACATCCCTAGGTGTGACTTTCCGTCGGGGTGAGTGACGAGAATATCAACATCTCCGCACGTTGCCTTGCCACGGCGATACGACCCACACGCCTGAGCTATAATGCCTGGCTGTATCTTTTCAGCTGCCTCTTTCACCTGCAGTTATTTAAAACAATTTGTTAGCAATGGCAACTAAGGAACATGATATAAAATCATAATTTAAGGTAAAATCTGTGTTCTTTTGAGATAAGCATTTAACAAATTATGGAGTAGGAAGTAACTTGATGGTAGAGCACTTACTAGTAGCGATGGAATCGGATATTTCTCCCCATCACAACCAGTGTACCATGACTGGAACATCAAAGGCCATGGTGCGTTTTAAAAGACCCCATGATACTGGGTATAGCATGTCACCTACTGATGAAGCATTGGGTTATAGGATTGATGGTCTTCAACAAGAAAGGAAATGTTTTATTTAACGACACACTCAACACATTTTATTTATGGTTATATGGCGTCAGACATATGGTTAAGGACCACACAGATATATATATATATATATAGAAAACCCGCTGTCGCCACTTCATGGGCTACTTATTTCGATTAGCAGCAAGAGATCTTTTATATGCACCATCCCACAGATGTACCAGATGTAGAAAAACCTGTAAAAGATCTGTTGCTGCTAATATATCTCTAAGAGTGGCCTACACTGCAACAGAGGGTTTCTTTGTCAATTTTTAAGACTACATGGCACAACTGGTTACGTGGTAAACTATTAGACATTCTGAAATTGAAAGTTACAAACTTCAGAAGGTATCTAATTTCAATGCAATGTTAAGATAATTGATTAGGTCACACAAATATAATTTGTAACTGGACAATCGGTCATCTAAGTAAATCACATGTACAGATTTCTGGTTACAAACGATTTATGTAACATTGTCCCGTGGACAACAAGCCATAACTACATGTACTGTAAGTTAAAGCAGGGCTCACCCTGTCTATTGCCATATTAGCTAATTGTTAATTTTATACAAAATGACTACCTAAATTAACATTTTGATAATTTTCAAGGATATATTCTACAGATATCTGAAAATTGGCTAAACTAAAATTCTTTCCAGTGTAAGTCCTGTAAAGTTTATCTTGAACATCTAATAGCTTAGTCCAAAATGTGTCATTAAATAAACATCCCTTTCCTCTCCTTAGCCAGGTAATAGTGTAATCTAAAAACAGTATTATAATAATACTGCACATTAACAACCAGGCCTCACCCTACCCATTGCCAAATTGGCCAACTGCTAATTTCCATACAAAGTGGCTACATTTAGGCTTTGGCTAATACATTTTCTGTAACTTCAACACCTTTGAATAATTTTTACGAAAATATTCTACATCTGAAAATTGCCGTAAACAAAATTTGGTCCAGTGTGAGCGCTGAAAAAGATTACATATTAATTAATACAAACAGGTACAACATAGGGATCGTAAAAAGATTACATATTAATTAATACAAACAGGTACAACATAGGGATCGTAAAAAGATTACATATTAATTAATACAAACAGGTACAACATAGGGATCGTAAAAAGATTACATATTAATTAATACAAACAGGTACAACATAGGGATCGTAAAAAGATTACATATTAATTAATACAAACAGGTACAACATAGGGATCGTAAAAAGATTACATATTAATTAATACAAACAGGTACAACATAGGGATTGTAAAAAGATTACATATTAATTAATACAAACAGGTACAACATAGGGATCGTAAAAAGATTACATATTAATTAATACAAACAGGTACAACATAGGGATCGTAAAAAGATTACATATTAATTAATACAAACAGGTACAACATAGGGATCGTAAAAAGATTACATATTAATTAATACAAACAGGTACAACATAGGGATCGTAAAAAGATTACATATTAATTAATACAAACAGGTACAACATAGGGATCGTAAAAAGATTACATATTAATTAATACAAACAGGTACAACATAGGGATCGTAAAAAGATTACATATTAATTAATACAAACAGGTACAACATAGGGATCGTAAAAAGATTACATATTAATTAATACAAACAGGTACAACATAGGGATCGTAAAAAGATTACATATTAATTAATACAAACAGGTACAACATAGGGATCGTAAAAAGATTACATATTAATTAATACAAACAGGTACAACATAGGGATCGTAAAAAGATTACATATTAATTAATACAAACAGGTACAACATAGGGATCGTAAAAAGATTACATATTAATTAATACAAACAGGTACAACATAGGGATCGTAAAAAGATTACATATTAATTAATACAAACAGGTACAACATAGGGATCGTAAAAAGATTACATATTAATTAATACAAACAGGTACAACATAGGGATCGTAAAAAGATTACATATTAATTAATACAAACAGGTACAACATAGGGATTGTAAAAAGATTACATATTAATTAATACAAACAGGTACAACATAGGGATTGTAAAAAGATTACATATTAATTAATACAAACAGGTACAACATATGGATTGTAAAAAGATTACATATTAATTAATACAAACAGGTACAACATATGGATTGTAAAAAGTAAAAGTCTGTAATACAAGAAGTACCAACCACTTGCTCAATCTCTCCAGCTTCTTCACGTGGCATCCTTTCCAACAAGTCGTCGTACAGTCGAACTCCAACCTTCTGCTGATGAGTCAGGTGCGCCTTTGTCTTCAAATCGTCTATTGTTCGCAAACCCTGAAGTGATCAGAAAACAACACAAAAATACAGTTACTGCTATTAAGAAAATGTCTATGGCAAAAAACATACTGCGAAAAAAACAGAGAGAAAAAGTTGTGGTGCACTGGCTGGAATGAGAAATAGCCCAATGAGCCCACTGACGGGGATCGATCCCAGACCAACCACGCATCAAGCAAGCGCTTTACCAATGGGCTACATACCTCCCTTTTATTAGAAATGAAAACATATATGTAATGTCATCTAATATTTGACTTCAACTTGGCAAAACATTATTTTTTGGGTCTGGTTTTAACTTTATTACAAAGTTAACCTTTAATACATCATCTACAAGTGTATCATCTTTGGTTAGCATCGCAATGTTTTTCACAAGAACATTACAGTTCACATCACTTGCTTTTACCTGCTGATACCACTGTCTGGCTGTCGTCGGCCCAGCACCCCACACATTGGTGAACATGTTCAGAACTTTGATCTCATCATTAGATTTGAATTCATTCAGTTTTCTCAGCTCTCCACTCTGGATTATTTCCCATATTTTGTCAGCCAATCGGGATCCTACACCAGGAAGAGCTTTAGCTTCCTGAAAGAGAATTTAAAGTTGTAATACTATACGCCTGTATTTCTACTTAAATTTATTACATACACTTTGAAAATATTAAAAGACATATTGTATACATCACATAAGCAATACCTATATATGTACTAAGATGTGATTTTTGTGTTGACATGAAACAAGGGAGATCTCATTAAAATAATGCTTGTTTTAAATAATTAAATTGTAATTGTCAAAACACTAATTGACAGTCCTTCTAAACAGAGCACACACACATGCACGCACGCACACACACACATTAATGTATAGCATTTCATAACTCAAAATAAAAACAAAATATCTAAACAGGTGCTTGCAATCTCAACATCAATCCACAAACACAATGTCAGTGTCACACGGTATCATCATGTAAATTGATGTTCCAACAAGCGTTCAGTAAAACATCATAAATCAATGTTTATTTTGCCATTTTTATTAATCAAAATGTGACCCTAAAATATTTAGTTTACTCCTATTTTTTGTTGTTTTACTTTACTTTTTGTTCAGCAGCTCAGAATATTAATTTCAAGACGTGCCTAAAACACAAATTGTGCTAAATAACTAATCAGTTGTCTATATACATGTTCTTTTGGTAGAAAAAGATGTTCCATACCTCCCATGTTGAGATTTGCTTGGGGCACCTGCGAATGGCCTGAATTGCTTTCTGATAACCAAAGGCACGCCATTTGTCATTTGTACTTTCGTAGTTCTTCACCATTTCCTGCAATATTAAAATCTCATACAAAGAGAACTTCTTGAAATCCTATTCATCACCTTACTACTAAAGTACTGTGGTTTAATTTGCTTATTATGGACAAATCATTAAAATATGTGATGGGTTTTTTTAATGACACCACTAGAACACATTGATTTATTAATCACCGGCTATTGGATGTCTAACATTGGATAATTGTGATAATTTCTTAGAGAGAAAACCTGCTACATTTTTCCATATACATGTACATGCATATAGTAGCATGGGGTCTTTTATATGCACCATCCCACAAACAGGATAGCACATCGATACCACAGCCTTTGATATAACAGTTGTGATGCACTGACTGGGATGAGAAACAGCCTCTTGGGCCCACCGACAATGATCAATCCTAGACCTGACTGCACATTATGTGAGTGTTTTACCACTGGGGTACATCCCACCCCCAACATGGACATTGGTACAATTGTACTTTAGAGATAACATTCATTATAATTTTCATTACATTGTACAGTTACACACACACACACACATATATATGCATCCGAATAAGAAAAATAATATGTTTACATGCAGTTAAAATATTCAGCAACAAGTACCCAATGAAAGAAAGAAAGAAATGTTTTATTTAACGACACACTCAACACATTTTAATTATGGTTATATGGCATCAGACATATGGTTAAGGACCACACAGATATTGAGAGAGGAAACCCGCTGTCGCCACTTCATGGGCAACTCTTTCCGATTAGCAGCAAGGGATCTTTTATATGCACCACCCCACAGACAGGATAGCACATACCACGGCCTTTGATATACCAGTCGTGCATGGTGCACTGGCTGTGATGAGAAATAGCCCAATGGGCCCACTGATGGGGATCGATCCCAGACCGACTGCGTATCGAGCGAACGCTGTACCACCGAGTTATGTCCCGCACACCCCCAAATGAAAGAAAACATTTAACTGAAATGCAATGAAGATAAACAGATACCAAATGTATATTAGTTTGATGTATACCGGACATTGAAATATGTATAGTGTATGGCAATCCATATCAAGGTTATCATAAAATACAGGCCTGGTAATATAGATATGTTATGACACATTTACAGGTTTACAATCCCCCATTGTTATTACTATAAAATTCTTTCATAGACACACTGATACTTTCTTATTCATTCATATTACTTTTAGAAATATACTGATATTGTATTTTTAAATGAGGACCTTATTCAGTTATTGAATAACACCCAGCTGATCAAGGTTTAGTGATGGAGTTTTTGTTTAAAAATAAGATTTTGTTGAGAATGAAGTAATGTTGTCAACTTTCTCGACATATTGTAATCTCCTGGTAAATACATACATGTACATGTATATGTAATGAGAATGCCGATTTGTTAACACAAACATTGTACATACTTCTAATGTTTCTGTGACATGCTGGTTGAAGTTGGGTCTAGGATTCTTAGATGATTGAGTGCAAATCCATTTTTCTGTCTAAAAGTAAAACAAAGACAAATCTATTAAACAATTAGCCTATACATGTACATTATTCATACATGATCCATGTAAGCAAACAGTGTTTCTATATGAACATCAATGCAGAATTAGTTTTAAACTTGACCAGTTACTGGTCATGCTACAGATTAAATGAGGTGTAATAGAGAGAGAGAGAGAGAGAGAGAGAGAGAGAGAGAGAGAGAGAGAGAGAGAGAGAGAGAGAGAGAGAGAGAGAGAGAGAGAGAGAGAGAGAGAGAGAAAGAGATATTATGGTAGCCCCACTCCTGTGGCTAGTGATATTCAATGTTGGGCTAGTAAATAACTACAATTACCATGCCCGACGGCTAGTGAAAAAAAAATTTTGGTCAAATATTGCAGTTAAGTCTATTTTGTAAATATGAATATACTGACATATCTGATTATTACTATTATTTAGTAAAACTTTATTAACTTAAAGTAAAGTAGGGCTAGTGAATGTGTGATGCATGGCTAGTACATTTTTTAAATTACTGATCCCATGGCTAGTGGATTTTTATAACAATTCTAGAGGCCCTGCAATGAAAATAATTATAGTGGTATATATAATATAACACCTCAATGTTTAAGTTTGACCTAAATAATAGTAAACATATATATGTATAGATACTAAGACTAAGAGAGCACATTTCTTACAGGAAATGCTTTGCCAGGTGATGTGTTTGGAGTAACTGTTTCATTAGAACTGGTTGATGGAGAATGATATCCACTTTCGTCACATGCCTGAACATCCCGCTCTTCGTCACTTGCTTTATAATCACTGTCTGAACCAGACATTTCTGACTTGTTTGATTTTTTAAATGCATTAAACATTATGCCAACTTTGGGGCATTTGTCATTTGGTACAGTTTGCACTTCACTACAACTTGTCTTAGAATCAGATGCACTTTGCACTGCTAGGTTGATGGCCCCCTTGGTTATGTTGGTATTAAAATGTTCTTTTAAGTCTAGTTCAAATTCTTGAGTCTGGATTAATTTCTTTTGTCTAAGACAGGTACTGAGCCAAGTGGTTTTTACAACAGTTGCTTGCGGGGCAGACTCCAGCTTCAACAATCTACACATCCTGTCAACGTCCATTGTATCATCGACTAAAATGTGCCTTGTCGACGATGATATTTCGTTACAAACAACTGCCCCATATTTCTCAAGCTGTGTCTCAAAAATCTTAATTCTGGCTTTTTGGATACCAGCCTTCATAATAAAAATGTCTACTCCCGTCAAAAAAGCTTCTTCGATGGACGTTTTAGATGCACTTTTAGAGGTGTCAGGTAGTTTTTGTTTTTTAGTTTGTGAAATATTAATTTTCTCACAATCTTTCCTCTTTTTTGAAGACATAGTGTCAAAAGGATTGTGAAAATGCTACGAGTTAAGACAACAATATTTAATCACAACCCATGTAGGCAGCCATTTGTAAACAACAATGGGCCGGGATGGCAATCGCAATTGTTACAAGTATTCTGATTAGCTTTTAAAACAACAGCCATAGTACGAGGGTAGCAATTGGTATATCCATACCGGAAAAGGAAGTAAAGTAAAGCGCGCCAACTTTGACGTGCGGTTCCTAATAAATGTTGCTGAAAACAAATACATGGTCTGGACCGTTTGTTCATTAAGGTCAGCTTAATTATGTAATGTGCATGTCAAAAGTTCAGTCAAATGGCGATAGGTCCTAGGATCGAATCTCCTTGGCCCAAGTTGACAGTCACACTGGTATTGGTAAATGGCTCGGGCTTATTTCCTGTTCCATAATCCAATGATCCATGTGTTAGTTTTGTAGTTAGTGCTGTTGTAGACAGGGTTTCTGTCAGACGGTAAAACGGGTATGGCGCCATACCCAAATTTAATTTTGTTAAAGTTAACTTTTTCACAAAATTAATTCCACTTATCATTACTGTATGCTTTTCTTAACCCTAACCCTAAACTTGACCCATTTTCATTCTAGGGGAGGCCCCCCATACTCCCTGTTGACTGTGGTTGCATTTGATTTCATACTAATCATAGCGCCATACCCAAAAATTTCTTTCTAGCAGAAACACTGGTAGAGGAAAGACTTCCAAACTGTTCCAGCTGAAACAGTGAATGCTGGAACGTTTGGAAGTGTTGCCCCCATCTAAACCGGACACCCATGGATCTAGTTCACCAAGGTAAACATCTACGGGCCGTTTTTTAACATTTTGACATTTATTGGACCTCCGATTTTTACAAGTAAACAAGCGTGCGTTTTCCGCCCAGATTTCAAGCGGAATCGATACAATCATGGAATTAATTAATTAATTCGTGGCGAAATATAAGATGTACCAATAAATATAAACACTTACTGTATAAAGAAAACTTCCCGAGTTATGTTTTACGCATAAATAGACAGTTTGTCCAAATAGTAATCCTGCATTAATCCAGTTTTCAGTTACGAACAAAATCCCGAATATTCCCGCTAGTTATTATAAGCACATTAAAAATGTGATTGAAAACTGTTGGCGGAATAGGATTATTTTTACAATTATTCGTCTCATGTTCACGATTTTCTTCCACAATATACGAAATTTAATGGAATATCACATTTAATAACAATAATAATAATATAAAATAAATAAATAATAAATAAACTAATTAATTAATATTTTAAAAAAATCAATTAATAAATAATAAGTTAATAATATTAATAATAAAAATTAAATAATATCATAAACTTAATTAATACTTAATTGATAAATAATAAAATAACTAAATAAAAATGTGCTTTTTGTTATTTATAAATGTTTCCTTCAAACACACACACACATATACGCACACATATATGCGCACACCTTTTCCCAGAACTTGCTATAAAAGATTAATAGAAATATTAGGCGTAAAAATTTTTTTTTGGTTTGTTTCCGGTTTCCAGACCGACCCTAATTTTACGCTGCGACCCTAAGTGATTTTGACTACAAAAACCCCAACATCTACTGTGATTTTTGCAGACAGGTTATATGCAGTATGTCAAGAACATGGTTTAAAAAAAAAAAAAGTTCCTACCTACCTACCCTATTTTTTCCAGAGATGAAACCTGAAACACACATATTTTTTTTTTTGGCCTTATGTAAGACTAGTGAAACTATTATAATCAAAGATTTTTTTAGGTTGTGGGGTTGGGGGTTGTGCAGGTTTATTAAAAAATAATTATAATATTATTTTTTTAAATTTGAATAAAAACCTTAAAATAAGTTCTAATAACCAGTAATTATAACTAAAAAAATTAAAACAAAAAAGAGCAAAAATTAATAATAAATAAATAAATAAAAACCGTAAAATAACAAATGACCTGCAATAATAATTAAAGGTCTACATTTTAGAAAATGTTATTCTATTGAATTGAATTGTATGTTTGGAATTTATTTTGAAGATATCTTTCAAATGTGAAACATGGTGAACCATTGTGCGGTGTATGGATGTACAAAAGCTGCAGTTAAAGGCAAAAGAAGTTTGCATATTTTTCCGAAAGACAAACCGACATTGTTTGCACGGAAGCAGTTCTAAACCTAACACGTGCGTAGGCCTATTGGAAAGGACCGTCAAGATGCGATTCGAATTGCAGTGACCACTTCACACCTGGGGATTACGACAATTATCTAAGATGGTCGATGGGAATGGCACCAACAAAACTTTTGTTAAAGAACTTGTCTGTTCCCAGGCATTGAAATAAGTCGAGAACAGGCGTTCAGGTTACCGGGAGGTTACCACATGTAAGAAAAGTCGAGAACGGTGTTTCGTTCTCGACAAAAATTTCAACGTTAACGTTAGTTTTGTTTCTGAACGTCAACCAGACAATGTATTCCGGTCTTCTGCGTTTCATTTTCTCGTAAGGAATTGCATCGATGTTCGCATGCACTTGTGCAATTGCAAGCAATTATAGTTTTTTCCGCATTTAAGCAGCGTCTACTAGATGAATTTACTTCAGTGTTTCGTTTTCTTGTACGAAATTGCACCGATTTTGTGCGAACTTGTGCAATTGCAAGCAATTTCGACAATGCTCGTTTAAGCTTCTGTCACGGGTCAGGCCACTGACTATCTGGAGACCGGACCCGCGACAGACATGCTCAAAACTCCAGTGGTATATGAGCAGGTTAATACATATCGGTTTCAGTTTCCACGTTTAAGCAGCGCCCACTAGATAAATTTACTTCCTGATTTCATTTCTCGTACCAATGTTCGTGCGTACCGATACAATTTCAGAATTATTAATACAATCTTTCATTGTTGTATGATAAAAAACGAGAAAATAGAAAGCAGAACATTTTTATTTTCATCAATTTATATATTCATCCAGTCACATACTTGTAAAGAATTATATGTACTACATTAAGAACAGTGATAAGATAAAGAATGAATCATAAATACATGTATACTACAATAATCATCTGGCACACATACAAGGACGTTAAAAGTAGTAGTAATAGGAATTCAATTCTAACTTTCATATAGTTGTGGTAACCTATGGGTTACCAGGCTATATTTTGTGGAACCTGTAAATGGGTTACCAGACACAATGCTTATTTCGATGCCTGTGTTCCAAGCCTGTATCCCCCTTGTTCAGCCTATTTGCAGCCCGGAGCCTGAACATCGGCTTGAGACAAAAACAAAGCCCGAATGTTAATGCCACGGTGTACATTGTTCATATTTGGCACAAAGATACACCTCAACACGATGCATTTATATATGTTAATAAAATAAATGTAGGATTTTTTTTTTTTTAGAAAATAATCGCATTTTTCATGTTCGGGCTGTACAAAAACAGATAGGCGATTTTTTCTACATTTATTGTTTTAACATGTACAGTCAGACCTCGTTATAATGACCGTCGTTACTGCGACATTTACACCATCCGACCACAAATTGTCAGGAACAAACGTACATCAGTGTTATTCTGTTCATTACAATGGAATTCACACTTTCCGACACTGACAGAACAAATTAGGAACAAACATGCATCTGACGTCTGAAAACACCTCTTTACAACAACATTACATAATCACAAATACCGTAGCATATTGGCAGTACACACACAACCACTTAGATTGCTTGATCTCGTAGTGAGCCGACTGTGTCACATGCTGTGTGAGCTACCGATGTCTGCGAAATCTGTAGACATGTATTGCTTTTGCAAATAAGCCTTTAGTTAACCAATTAAAGGATTAACTCCGAACAATAAAATCTTCTTTGTTCATATTTTGTAAATGAAACAGGTACCAATCGTAGATGTTTGTAACCAAGTAATGATTAGACTGACGATGAAAGCGCCTTGTTTAATATATTTAATGATGTCTTTTAAAAACATTTAATGTATGTACTTGTATTTGTTGTTTTTAATAATAATTGCAATACATTAATTATTTAAATGCTATCCAGTCATCAGTTAATATTAATTAGTATTTTTTCTAAAAAATATTTTTCCTACATTTATTTTTTTAACATATATAAATGCATCATGTTGAGGTGTATCTTTGTGCCAAATATGAACAATGTACACCTTGGCATTAACATTCGGGCTTTGTTTTTGTGTTTGGTCGACGTCCGAGCTCCGTGCTGCAAATAGGCTGATCGCATTTGGTGTACTACGTATCAAACTGATAGGGAAGTACCCCTAACAGATTTTCTCCTTCCTCACCAGTTGAGGTCTTACATGCTGTCGCCATGCTAACCTACTAATGAATGAGTGGAATTCACCTGATGCTACGTCACAGGTCAGATGCGGGTCAAATCGACTGGATCAGTGTTTTTTTCCCCCCGAGCGTTTTACAAAAAGTCGCTTTATTAATAATTGGGGTGGTATTTTTGTTTCTTATGGTTAATAATGTAATCTTTATGTATTTTTTTTATATACTGTGTATTAATAATGTGCCATGATTGTAGACCTTTAAACAAAAAAAGAGAGAGAAAAACCTTTGAAACACATATAACGAATGACCTATAATAATAATATTAAAAAAAATTCTAAAGGAAATAATAAGTTTTAAAAAAGTAAATAAATGAAAGCCTTAATTAAAATAAGTAATGACCTGTACTGACAATAATTTTTTTTTTTTTTATAATAATAAAAAAGAATAATATCCCCCCCCCAAAAAACAACAACAATAAAAAACAACCTTTAATGGCATAAATATTAATAATGCATATAGTACATATATAGAAACAAAAATAACAAAATGAATAATCAGTTCCATTCAGTTCTGAAATATTTCTTTTTATTGGCTGTACATAAAATGTTTGATACGAATAATTGTTGTTCCGCCATATTTTCATTCCGCATTTTCGATGTGCAAGGATAATAACTTTTAAATGTGAAAATGTGTCATCTTCAAACATCTTATCTTGGAAAGGTTACCAAAGGTATTTTTATTCTAAAATTTATTAAAATATGTTGTATGTGTTGAGGCTCTTAAATAAAGCACATATGCCTGATTTTATTAAATCGTGATTGCAAATGGAAAATTCGATCTAATGGATAAACGTTACGGCACAGCAATAACCATCACAATAATAAATATCGTGCCGGAGACGTTTATCTTGATGAACTACCATGGATCAAGAAAAATCCCTGGTTTTAAGAGGGATCTGGTTTAGAGAAGTTACATTTGCAACTGATTTTTTAAAAAGGGACTCTGTAAAACGTCTGGTTTTGAGGGAATTCTGATTTACAGAGGGTGGTTTTGAGAGGTTTCACTTTATACATATAAATTTATAATATTTAGTAATAAGAAAGTGACTGATAGATTCGGGGCTTCTGCTCCTAGCCCAAGTACTCTGCTGTTCGAGAGCTAGATGGACATTTGGATGGTTATCTCAGTCAGAGATAACTGTAAATATAGCAAAAACACGGAATGGCTGCCTATCACACAGTAGGCAAAGATTCCCGCTCTAATACAACAATAATCCTGTTTGATGCTAGAGCTGGGCAGTATACTGTATATATACCAATTGGTATCGGTATATCGGAATTTTTGCCTAGTGTGTGGTATGGTAGGCAGCCATTCTGTGTTTTCACTATACAGTTAAATCTCTGGCTGAGTGATCATAACTGTCCAAATGTCCATTTAGCTCTCACCATTAGTATATATATTGTGACACCAATAGTAAATATATAGCAGACAGGACAGCACAGACCACAGCCTTTGATATATACCAGATGTGCAGTTTAAACTCCACTTTGTGTTTTTTAAAAACAGGTCTCAACTTTTTATGGGGATCAAGCCATCACATTTTCTCCCCATTAATCCCCTGAACTATATGTGCTGGTCCCTTTAGTAATTTGTGGGTTTTTTTTACCTCTCCTTAGCAATTTACATGTATGTGGTATTAGTTTGGTAAAATTTTATGTCTTAAATGCAGGGCTTGAACTTAAGAATTTGTAAGTTGTAACCCACAGTGAAATGGCCCGCTGACTTCAGTTTTGAGCCTATGGCATGTATTTTAAGGTAGCGAATAGACGTGACTCAGGTCTAGCTCTGGGTGAACACAAATTTTCTTTAAATTATCTATTAAACTTCAGAAATGACAGAAAACTAGTTATTTTCTAATAAAATGTAGTAAAATTATTTCGCCAGCTCAAAATAAAATTCGCCAATTATTTTCAAAATTCGAAGTTGGCGAATTTGGCGACTTGGTTACAGAATTGTGTATACTTTTTGGTGTATACATTTTGCCATCATTGGTGAGATTTACTGTGACAGCAGTACTTTTTATATGTGGCACAAGAGTGCCGTCCGTGATACGTTGTTAAGTTTGAGCCCTGAACTGGCTCCCCATAATCTACATGTACTTGTATGTTAGAGGAGCAGTTAATCACCTCCTTCATTTGTTTTTATGAGGTCTGGTTAATGTTATATTATTGTTTACAAGATGGTTAATTTAAAATAATATGTATATATACATGTATATCTTAATTTCTTTTATTTAATTAGAAAAAAGAGACTATACGTAGGCTGCCTTCAGTGAAGTCCATCTGCTGTCTGTCGTGTAACAATGGAGAAGAAGATAGTGGCTCTGGCTGAAGGAGGCCACACCCAGGATCTTGCCCAGCTACTGAATGATGTGGATGTCAGCCAGGTACAGGGATGTGAGAACTATGCGGAAAGACATAAATGCACTTTTCTATTCGTCTAAAAAAACAAAAACATGATGTTCAATACTGTTGACCACACACGGTTCATTTGCATGTTTTCACGGTTTCAAGTTTTTGATGTGTGTCTTATATTATAAGTTATAACCAGTGTAGATTTGTTAGAATTGAATGCAATTTTTGGCAGTTCCAGGGGTTGCAAACAACAATTTTCCTTCAGGGGCCCTTATGCAGCCCCTGAACCCCGGCCGTAGTAAGCTTTTTTGTTCCAGCCCTTCTCACATCCCTACAGGATTCGAGCTGGATAAAGAAAATACTGTCGGCATTGTGGGTCAATTTATAAATGAAAATACATAGCCCTTGGCTGGGTATACAGACATGAAATTTTTACAGACTTTTAATTGTCTGTACAGTATTTCCAGATTTTTGACTGTTTGTCATAAGTGTTTCGTATTCTCCATCCACTATGTACAATATGGTTTCGGATGCTGCTGCACATGCACACATTCTCAGAACTAGCTCTGGCACTCGCAAAATTTGCCATTTGCGAATTTTAAGAACAATTGGCGAATTTTATTTTAATTTGGACAACAACAAAATGTTTGTAATACTTAATATTTTGTTGGAAAATAGCGATAGATTTTGCTTCTTTTTTTTTTTGTGAAATTTTATGATTACTTAGAGCTGGACCTGATTCTGATTAATTCTGAATGGAGGCTGCCATTGTGCAAGATCCCTAACTCTCGAGTCTGTGTGGTAACTGACCACCAATATTATTATTAATTCTGAATGGAGGCTGCCATTGTGCAAGATCCCTAACTCTCGAGTCTGTGTGGTAACTGACCACCAATATTATTATTAATTCTGAATGGAGGCTGCCATTGTGCAAGATCCCTAACTCTCGAGTCTGTGTGGTAACTGACCACCAATATTATTATTAATTCTGAATGGAGGCTGCCATTGTGCAAGATCCCTAACTCTCGAGTCTGTGTGGTAACTGACCACCAATATTATTATTAATTCTGAATGGAGGCTGCCATTGTGCAAGATCCCTAACTCTCGAGTCTGTGTGGTAACTGACCACCAATATTATTATTAATTCTGAATGGAGGCTGCCATTGTGCAAGATCCCTAACTCTCGAGTCTGTGTGGTAACTGACCACCAATATTATTATTAATTCTGAATGGAGGCTGCCATTGTGCAAGATCCCTAACTCTCGAGTCTGTGTGGTAACTGACCACCAATATTATTATTAATTCTGAATGGAGGCTGCCATTGTGCAAGATCCCTAACTCTCGAGTCTGTGTGGTAACTGACCACCAATATTATTATTAATTCTGAATGGAGGCTGCCATTGTGCAAGATCCCTAACTCTCGAGTCTGTGTGGTAACTGACCACCAATATTATTATTAATTTTTTTTTCTGTAACCCACTTTCATCTCTGAATGTATGTGTAATAATGGTAGAACACTTGCCTGAGGAAAGAGTTAAAAAGTTAAAGTTTGTTTTGTTTAACGACACCACTAGAGCACATTGATTTATTAATCATTGCCTATTGGATGTCAAACATTTGGTAATTTTAACATATAGTCTTAGAGAGGAAACCCACTACATTTTTCCATTAGTAGCAAAGGATCTTTTATATGCACCATCCCACAGACAGGATATGACATACTACTGCCTTTGATATACCAGTCATGGTGCACTGGCTGAAACGAAAATGGCGCAATGGGCCCACCAATGGGGATCAATCCCAAACTGACCACACATCAAGCGAGCAATAGATCTTTTATATGCAACATCCCAGACACGGCCTTTGATATACCAGTCATGGTGCACTGGTTGGAATGAGAAATAGCACAATGGGCTCACTGATGGGGATTGATCCCAGACCGACTGCACATTGAGCGAATCCTTTACCACTGGGCTACGTCCTGTCATTATCATTATTAACATTTTAAAAAAATTGTTGAAAAGTTAATTTTAAAAGTATACTTATCAATGATCCTTATTTTTGTTGGATATCATCTTCGATAAGATAAATTGAATTTGGCTCGACTTGATTTTTTACAGTATATTTTATCAAATGATTAACAGTATATTTTGTTCATGGATACGCCCTGCATATGTTCAAATGTATGTTATATGCATTCTTGTTGATGAGTATACTGACTGATACTAAACACTTTTTCAGCTTTCTCGCATGATCACAAGCCATGTGTTACGAGGGAAAGGTGACTCTGTAGCTTTTATCAGAGCTCTTCTTACCAGTAAGTAAGCTTTATAGTCAGTATTGTACAACAATCAACCTGTTAAAAGTACAACAAAACATTATGGGGCAACCTTATAAAATAGATTAACAGTAGTTGGGCAGCCATCTTTTAAAATATAAAAACATGATTGAGGTTACCTTGAATAATGAAAATATGATGGGAAAATAAAAAAGTAAAACCATGATTGGGACCACCTTGAAAATTGACCGTAAATAAAAATTGTTGAGTGCGTCGTTAAATAAAATACTTCTTTCTTTTTTCACCGTGAAAATTGATTTTTATCTGGACTATCCATAGATATGAATGATTTTAACAGGGATCACACTGGAACAAATTTTGGTTTTGCCAATTTCCTTGAAAATCATTAAAATGTGGTTAATTTGCAGAATACTTTATTAGCCAACCTCTAACGTTTGTATCCATTTTATATAAAAATCAGCAATTGGCTAATTTGGCAATGTACAGGGGTAAGCCCTGGTACTTCGACTTGGTGTAACTAGGGGCAGGATTTAGCTCAATCAGTTGAGTGCTTGCCAGTGGTGCTGGTGTCACAGGATCGAACCACCTTGGTGGATCCATTCAGCTGATTGTTTTTTTTCGTTACAACCGGTGCACCACAACTGGACAAAGGCTGTAGTGTGTACTTTCCTGTCTGTGGGAAAGTGCATGACCAAGAGTCACCAAATTACGTGTACCAAATGTTTGACATCCAATAGCCGATGATTAATTAATCTATGTACTCCAGTGGTGTTGTTAGACAAAACAAACTTTTTGGTGTAACTAATATTTCTAATGTGATAATGAGTTTGTTTGCAAATTGGTGCTAAATCATCAGTAAATGGTCAATCAATATAAATTTACATATAAAAGTATATATAAATTTCTAAAAGATTGTTTACTTCATTATTGATTGTTTAAACCCTTTTCTTTTTTTGCAGGTACCAGTTCACCAGAATCAACCAATGCATCCACACTGCAGCTACACATTTACAAACAACTTGTTGACATTCTTCAAAAGAACGAGATTAACACAAAGCTGGCGTCCAATTTAGTTGGACTTCTTATGCTAGAGGTATTTGCATTGCCTGTCTGACAGGAAAATATTAGCAGCAATATCTGTGTGGTCCTTAACCATATGTCCGACGCCATATAACCGTAAATAAAATGTGTTGAGTGCATCATTAAATAAAACATTTCCTTACATTCCTTTCTTTTCTTTCAGTTAGTGAGGGTTCCTTTAGTTTTATTGTAGTTGTTCTGTTAGCCTAAAGTAACACTCATTTGGAATCAATATTATTCTTCTTTTTCTTTTCTTCTAATTTCAGTGTGACACCCTTCCAAGTGAAAGTTTAGCAGACTTGGCTAATGTGTTTGTAGACTCTGTGAAGATTGGCTCCCTGCAGGGAGGAAAGTAAGTGACTGTTTACATTGGTGTGGGTACAGCTGTCTATTTACACTGTAGGGCTAGCAAGCTCTGTCACTTGCCGTATTAGCCAATTGTGAATTTTAAAAACTAATGGTGACTTTTATATTAATTTGACAAAATAATTTTATGTAATGATTGTTATTGTATTGGAAAATACTGGTTTCTGCAAGTTTTGATGTTTACAGATAAGTTGACATTTTCTGGATATCCTGAGATAGCACTGTTAAATGTTAAATATTAATAGATTCCATCATATGGATAGAAAAAGTACACCCAAGGTGGTGGAAATTTCAACCTGGGACAAGGCTTGCAAAGCTGTGGATAGGAGAATAATACATATATTGTTTATATGGGTGCAGGATGAAACTCAGTGTTAGAATGCTTACAATCACCTACTTTGCAATAGGACTAGGGTTGGAGCTGTTGGGTATTGCAATCCCATCAAGATTTGTACTTGGGAGGCTGTTGTGTGTACTCTCCTACATGTATCTGTGGGAAAGAATGCTTGCCTTAGGTGCTTGAGTCTCAAGGATCAAATCCCCTTGGTGGAGCTATTCTCTGATTGGGTTTCTCCCCATTCTAATCGGTGCCCAACTACTGAGACACCAAAGGCTATGGTATGTGCTGTTATGTCTGTGCGAAAGTGCATATAAAAGACCCCTTGTTGGAAAATGTAGTTGGTTTCCTCTGATTAAATGTCACAATAACCAAATGTGTAACACCCAATAGCCCTTTATTAATGAATCTATGTGCTCTAATGATGTAGTTATAAACGAAACAAAATTTTCTAATAATTGATATTTTGTTTGAAAATAACTGGGTTTCGACAGTTTTTAAATTTTAATGGATACTATGGCACAATTTTCTGCTCACCCAGAGCTAGCCCTGTAATCGTGTTGGGAGATGATACTGCAGATACTGCAGTCTACCAAAATCTGATTAAACCATGCCAGCTACATTAGCAATTTGATTGTTTATCATAAACGCCTTCCTTTGTTTATTGTGATGTTTTATTGTTTAGGGCTGATTATATGCTGTAATTTAAAAAAAAAAAATTTGTAACCATCAAAATGTTTTATTTTCCAGAGCTCTTGATCTGTTCCCCAAGTTAATGTCCGCTCTGGCCAGTCAGAACCTGGTCGTGTTTGGTGAAAATTCAATGAAAGGATCAGAGTATAAAAGCCATTTATTGAACAGCATATGTTCTTCCAAGTATGATTTGCTTTCTTTCTTTTTTTCTGTTTATTTTTCAACACATACCATAATGCTTTTACTTAAATAATTACAAATATTTCACTGGGTTTGGCACATGCATTATACATGTCACTAATATTTCAAAAAGTTGATTGAATAATTAATATATTTATCCTATAACTTACCCATGATATCCATGTCATAAACCCATGTGATAATTTAGTATATTAACTCGGTTAATAATGGTATGCAAATTTAAAGGTATATGCAAGTTTTCAAGGTCGCTCGGTAATAAGGTGTTGCTGTGAATGTACCAATTTTGTTTAGCATCCATCAAGACCTGTATACCTAAGTGTAAAGTGTTCATAATATATAGTTAAAGTGTGTGACATCAAAATAATTTGTGCTAATCATGATGTCATATTACCGATGAGGCGACTTTAGTACTGTAATTTACTAAATATCGAATAAAAAATGTTATTTTAGAAGTGTTATACATGTAGTATAAATAAAATTCACCACTCTGGGTTTTTTAATATGTAAAATATAAATCTCGTCTAGTTAACTGGCAGAGCCTCGACAAATACCAATTAACATAGACTCGGTTGATATTTTTTATATTAAAAACACTTGTGACAAATCGTCTATTTATTGAGCTTGTTTGTTTGGCTAAGAAAACAAAATCTATTTCTTCCCACACTTTCTAACACAATTCATCAAAATGCTAACCATATTTTCTTCAGAGTTTTATGTGTATTTCTGGTTGAATTTGCCAATTGTGTTTTGGGATACATTTTCTTAAAAGCTAATATAAAACTTTATGTATTAATGAACTACTAAGTTAATGCATTTGTTTACCAAAACCCCCCATCAAACTGCTAAACTTTTTTAATCCATCGCAATGCTTAGTTATTACATCATTTACTATTATTGGAGATCATAATAAATGATCCTTTTTTGTGTTCTTTCTGTCAGATGGGCTCCTGCCAGTGTTATTCACTTAGCAGCCATGCTCCGAGACGTTCCCCTCAGTCTAGATGAACTGAGATTTGTCATCAAGAAAATACTACGCAGTTTCAAAGACTTGGATATGCAGGACCTGCCAGCTCTTATCTATCAGTTGCTATTGTTGGCAAACAAGGTTCAGTAAACTACAAATACTGAAATACTATAAAGAAAAAAATCATGAGAACGCAGTGTATTTGAAGTAGTATTGGGCGATGCTTGTCATGGACAGAGGAGCTGGCCCAGGCCGCCACCTGCGCCCATGACAAGCATGTGCTACAACAGCTTATTCTGAATGTGCACGTTAAACCCTATGACCTGACCTTATGCTTGTCAACTGTAAGTCAAATAGTATGCTTGTTGATGGTGTTGTATTCATGTGCTCTGGGAACCGTTGATCCGACACCCAGAAGCCGAAGAAGTGCATACATGTGTAGAGGTCAGACTGCACTGAATTGTTTGACAGATTGGACATACCGGAAGCGGGATTGTATCACAAATTAACATGTCGAGCCTGATGGTGACTTTAACAGCAGATGATAACATACAGTGACATTTGACCAGACTGACTTGGTACTAGATTTCTTATTTAGCTTATTTTTGGGCTCTGTAATATAATTATTGATAATAATTATTACATTAACTAGTGTGTTAATAAAATATCATTACAGTTGCTTGGTCTGCGGTAATGTGTTATTTTATGCCATTAATACAACACTCGACGAGTAACCTAAGGTCCTTACAGACAGACAAATCCGCTAGCCCAATGCCCAGGGCTAGTGCTTTTTAACACAGAGCTAGTGACAAGGGTTTCCTCTACAATACATAGACGTCAACGTTGTGTCTTATCTTATAGGGAAGACAAAAAACCTGTAAATTGCTCTTTGATTATTGTTTATATTCTGTTTGTCCGATATCCCCATTCTGAAATTGTTTCCTGTCCTGTTTTTCAGGGACACAAACAGCTGGTGCTGGAAGGTATATCCAAGTTCTTTATAGCGCACGACAACAGCAGCAGACAGAAAATGAACTCTGACAGGTATCAACGTCTTGTATTCAGTCAACAACAATTTCGTTTTGTATTTTCTTAACCTAAAGCTTTATTTTTATTAAAAAACATTTAAGATGCTTTTGCAAATAATGTGTCATCTCAACAGAATTTTGTTGTCTAAGGCAGAATTTTGTTGATCTTGGTGCTAGGATCACCTTAAGTGCATAGCTACCTCACGCACTTAAGGTAATCCTAGTGCTAAGATCACTTCGTAAAACAGGGCAGTCTTTAATTGCTTGAATATGCTAGTGTAGTTTCTGTCAGGTTTTCTAGCCGTTCATATTAGACATAAATTATGTAGCATGGCTTGAAAGTAAAAATGTTTTACTTCTGGCAGTTACGAGCCTGCTTACAGCAATTTTAAACCAGTAAAGTTGTCAATAAATTTAAAAACCAAAAAAGATCCCTTCTGCTGACAGCAGTAATTTTTATCCAGTGTGTAAAAAGAAGACCAGCGGTAAAGCAATTCATATTGCAACTATGGTAATTGTCGTCACCAAGTTCGAGCTCTGGTGTAATGAGGTATTTGTGTTTAATATTATATTTATTTATTGTTATTGTTATTATTATTGTTTTCATTCCAGCCAGTGCTCCACAACTGGTGTAACAAAGGCTGTGGTATGTATTACCCTGTCTGTGGGATGATACATATAAAAGATCCCTTGCTGCTAATCGGAAAGTGTAGCCCATGAAGTGGCAACAACGGGTTTCCTCTCTCAATATATGTGTGGTCCTTAACCATATGTCTGACGCCATATAACCGTAAATAAAATGTGTTGAGTGCGTCGTCAAATTAAACATTTCCTTCCTGATTATTTTTTTATCAATTTTAAAATTTTGAACTATTAGATTGAATATTGCGATTTTATTTTATTTTATTGATTTAAATTTTTTTTTTTTTTTTTTTTTCCCAGTGAAGACCTGATGTGTGAAGACCTGGGTGTGGAATGTTTACGCCAGACAGAAGGAACCGTCATTCTCCATGTCATGTTCGCTGTCAAACAGGACCAGGACCTCGGCAGGGAGTTTGTTAAATATTTAAAAGTAAGTCTTACAGATGTTCCACTTCATACTCTGCTTTTCTCAGCTGGGTGTAACCTTAGGGTTTGTTGAGGGAAAATCATGATACAACCTCGAGATCAAGAGTTTAGGGGACCCTAAAGGTTTGTGTATAGTTTATTAAGTAACTAATGAAGTTAATATTAATTATATCCCAGATTAACTTTCATTCAACAAAATAAAAACAGCAACAGCAAGATTAAGGGTTTGTTGTAACCTTAGGGTTTTTGAGGAAAACTCATGATACCACCCAGAGATCTACTCTTTAGGAGACCCTAAAAGTTTGTAACTAAAGAAGTTAATATTAATTAAATTCCAGATTCGATTTTTTTTTTAAAAACATCAAAAGCAAGATAAAGGTGGATAAACAAGATCCACTACTAAAAACATGTCCAAACCCATAACCATGCACAAGAGTCCGAGAAAGTGAAGGAGAAAGAAAAACGTACCTGTTACATGACCAGAACAGGTTGCCTAGGACCCAATAGAAGTTAAGAGTTTGTTTTGTTTAACAACACCACTAAAGCACATTGATTTATTAATCGTCGGATATTGAATGTCAAATATTTTGTAATTTTGAGAGGAAATCTGCTGCATTTTTTTTTGTTAGTAGCAAGGGATCTTATATGCACCATTCCACAGACAGGATATCACTCACCATAGCCTTTGATATACCAGTCACGGTGCACTGGCTGGAATGAGAAATAGCCCAATGGGTCTACTGACATGCACATCAAGCGAGCACTTTACCACTGGGCTATGTTTCGCTCCCTCCCAATAGAAGATTCATTTGATTGGCTTTTGGAATGTTCTGAACTGTTCATTACTTTTTCAGTGACATACACACATTTTGTTGCTAGAATTGAGCTTATAATAAAAAGTAATGCATGTGTACATGAAGTAACTAGTAACACACTTTTGATTTCATCTCTAATAATGTTTTAATTCTTTGACGATCTTTTGTTCATGATTTTGTTAAATTAATGTCTTCCTGTTTTTTCCAGAGTACTCAGCTATCCAGTCCCACTCATGTTCTAGAACCATTTAATTTGGCCTTAGCCTTGTCTATAGCCAGAATACACAGGTTTGAAGACCAGGTAATAATATACAAATTCAATAATCATATGGATATTAATGCCACAATCTTAAGTACATTTTAAATACTAAAGCCTATAGAATAGATCATCCTGTTTACATTTCTGTTGATACACTTTTTTTGTGATTTATGTTAGCTTTTGTCTCTAGTCTGTCTCATATAAAAGTGCAGTTACTGTTACTGTAGCCTTCACAATAGTCAAATCAGGATGGTTCTGGGCTATTTAGTTCAGCAATGTATTTCTTCTTTCTTCACACAATCAGGGTCTTCTAGATTATGGTAGCCCCACTCCTATGGCAATAATGTGCATTATATATCGTTGAATATGCATACCAGGCCAAATGCCTTAATTGTCCCTTCCTTTAACACAGGTTTTCTGCCAGGTATTAAAAATAGAACTGCACCTACTAGGTGGTTATGCAGGGTTCGCACGGGCCTGGAAAAG
Source organism: Gigantopelta aegis (assembly GCF_016097555.1). Lineage (NCBI taxonomy): Eukaryota > Metazoa > Mollusca > Gastropoda > Neomphalida > Peltospiridae > Gigantopelta > Gigantopelta aegis. The sequence continues at coordinate 27,630,627 of NC_054708.1, forward strand.
TCCTTGAATTTTGACGTAGTACTTCAAAAGTACTGGAAATTTGCAAATTCAGAAAAGGTCCTGGAAAAGTACTGGAATTTCATTAAAAACTACTTGAAAATTGCCGAAATGTACTTGAGGTTTTTTTACAAGCAGAATGTCTCTCTTACTGATTAAAATCTGGAAAAAATAATAAGTATTTGCTGACGTATTTCTCGGGTATTTGTCGTAATCAAAACCCGGAAGTGATATGTGTTGCTGCCGATATAGATAGACTGGCATACAAGTCCTTGTTGCGCTTGCTATATGCACCACAGTGTGAAGATTAAAGTAGACTGGGCTGCTGTCTACTGGAAACAGTGCATTACTAATAGTTGAACCGGTTTATGAGCGAGACAGGTAACCAGTCGTGTGCTGAAAAACGGTCAGCTGTAGTTAACTAGTGATGTGTGTGTGTTAAACTGCTTGTAACATTGTGCCAAAGACTACTTGAAAAACTAAAAAAATATACTTGAAAAGTACTTGAAAAGTACTGGAATTTCTGTTCACCAGGTCTGTATGAACCATGTTATGGGTTTGAAATCTTTTGAAATTGGACTCTGCATAAATTGTACTTTAAAAAAAAATTTAAACAGCGGTTTGCTTAGTATTATCTATCTAAAAAAACATTTTTTTTTAATATATCCATTAATTTCAAAACTTTTAGTGTACGGAATTTTACCCTGTGGCTTTTGTGTATTAGTGTTCACAAGTGATAGCCATTTTTCATTAAAAAATATTTTAGTAAATGGTGATTTTACTCATTTGTCAAATTTCATACTGAACATGTGTACCTTAGCAGGTGTTGAGTAATATAAATTTTATAGGTATTAGATTATTCATTGGATGCTTTTATTTTCACCATTTTTCAGATTTTTGATTTTCTGAAGATGACCATTTTGAAGAGTTTCAAGGATCTGGACCGACAGCAGCAGTCGTTCTGTGTGCGGGAAGTCGTCGCTGAAACACTGGACGTCCAAGATCTTGTGTTAGAGACTGTTACAAACAGGTTGTTACATCAATGTGGATACTGTTCATTCTTAATTAGACAGTAGTGTATGTAATTTTACCTTGTAGCTAACTACCGTATATCTTCGCCTATAAGTCAAATTTTTTTCACCCAAAAATTATTTTATAACTTGGGGGGTCGACTTGCAAGAGGGTAAAAACATTTCACCCAAAAATATTACCGTTTTGGGGATTATTTTACAAGTTTTATTGATGAAGTTTGCCCTGTATTTATACTCAAATATGTTAATTTGACACATTTGTTTTTTATAACCCTTTTTTTTTTTTTACATTAGAACAGTTTTGGTTATGCAAAATGGCGTGCGATCTCACTCGCATGCCAAGAGAACAGTCCACTTAGTTAAAATAACAGTCATCACTAATAGCAAAAATGTCAACAATACTAACTACCTGTTGCCTGAGTTTATTTTGAAATCTGGTCACTGGCATTAATGGTTGTTCAAACAATGTTTTGTTGGTGATTAACTTCAGCTTAGACTGATATCTGCAGTTCACTGGAGCAATAGGGACATACATAAAAACCAGTGTACTTTCCAGAGTTATCCTCCTTACATGTATTAATATGGCGGCAAAACATGTGATTAACTGATACTTTCAGTTTTATTGTAGTGATCTGTTGTCAGTGTTTATAAATAAAGTTGTTGTCTGTGCACAAAACCATGCTGTACAGTGCCATACGGTAACAGCCAAACAGCTTTCACTATCTACTAAGGGAATATTTCGTTTTGATGCTATGTTACTTGTTTGCGATGTACAAAACGTTAAAACCAAAGTTTGTAAAATAATTTTCATTTGTTCAAATATTGTACATTATTGTTCTCATGTGCTGAAAATAAGAAATACTTCAATATTTATAAGTTCTTTTTCATGGGTCGACTTATAAACGGGTCAATAAAAAAAATATGTTTTCAGGGCTTGAAATTAGGGACTCGACTTATAGCCGAGATCGACTTACAGGCGAAGATATACGGTACTAACCCACTTTCCTGGAAAGACAACCCAGATAGCTGAAGTGTGTGTCCACGACAGCGTGCTTTAACCGTAATTGGATATAAACATGAAAATAAGTAATAATTCTGATTCAGTACATCATAATTATTCTCTTATTGCTATTTCTCATTCCAGCTAGATGCACAGTCGGTCTAGGATAGATCCCCGTCGGTGGGCCCATTGGGCTATTTCTTGTTCCAGCCAGTGCACCACGACTGGTATACCAAAGGCTGTGGTATGTACTATCCTGTCTGTGGGATGGTGCATATAAAAGATTCCTTGCTACTAATGAAAAAATGTAGCGGGTTTCCTCTCAATGACTGTGTCAAAATGACCACATATGTTTGACATGCAGTAGCTGATGATTAAAAAATCAATGTGCTCTAGTGGTGTCATTAAACAAAACAAACTTCTAAGTTCCAGCCAGTTCACCACTACTAGTATATCAAAGGCCATGGTATGTGCTACCCTGTCTGGACTGGTACATATAAAAGATCCCTTCAAAAAAAAAAATTATAGGTCAAAATTACCATATGTTTGACATCCAGTAGCCGATGATAAATAAATCAATGTGCTCTAGTGGTGTCGTTAAACAAAACAAACTTTAACTGTAACATTTTCTTATTGTTACACATATGCGTTGGAAGATGCCAGCAACTTTGGGGGAGAGAGGGTATTAAAAATGTATAGGATATGACTTCATATAGATTGCCTTTCAGGTAGGGGGTGGGATGGCATTTTTATCAAATGGTTATGTTCTTCATTTATGCAAATTATATAGAGATTATTATACGAGCTTGTGTGTCATACTGAATTTACGAAACGAGTGTCAGGACTTTTGTATTGCCCGAGCGAGAGCGAGGATAATACATGAATCTTGACACTCGTTTCGTAAAACCAGTATGACTCGCACGCAAGTGTAATAATTTCTTTATTATCCATGTTATAACCCAACTCGAAATGTTTCAGCCACAACTAGAAGGTGACGACGAAATGACGTCATATTTTAAATGCACAGTCTGAGCTAGGACTGGAGAAGCAACGTCATGTTATGACGTCGCTTCCCACAATTACATCATTACACTTGTTATTACACATGTGCTTCTTATGATTATTATTAACTCTATTGTGTTGAACCATATGGATAATAAAGGACATTTTTAAATGTTAAACACTGCTTGTTTCAGCGTGATTGGCTGGGACCAGGTGATGCAGGGTCTTGTACAACTTGGCTTCTTGCTGATGGACAGCTTCGGACCTAAGGCCATCTTTGGGAGGATCGAGACTCAATCTGTTGTGGTTAACACACCGACCAACTCAGCCTGTAAACTTGGAGCTAGGATCCTTATCAACACTTTCAAGGTTTGCACTGAAACTTGAGTATACACTGATAGGATATTCTTAGAAATAATACAATTAAAATAGCTTCTTTTTTTTCTTTTGGCCGATAGCAATGCAGTGCTAAAATGCTCATTGGAGGTGCTCTGGGTTAATAACCCCAGGTGGATTTTATCCCTTATTATTTCTTCCTCTCTCACTTTCTTAATCACAGGGCTTCTAGATTATGTTAGCCCGACTTCCATGGCTAGTGATATTCAATGTTGGGCTAGTAAATAACTACTATGCCCGACGGCTAGTGAAAAAAAGAAAAAAGTAAAATGTTGCTGTTAACTCGATTTTGTAAATAAGAATATCCTGCCCCCACCCCAACCCCCCAATGTTAGTGTTTTAAAGCTCTATCTAACCTTTAGATGACATCTGAATATTACTATTACTAATATAGGGAAATAAAAAAACAATTCTGACCGTACCGTAACCAATATTTCATATTGTGCATTCAGTGCACTTCATATCAACACATTGTTTTCATCTTATCCTGGCCTCTGGGTAAATTCTGACCAGTCCATAGGACGGGGTGTGTGTGGAAATATGCACTGTGTTACCCAGAGGCTAGGATAAGTATTCATGAAAAAAGAAGGCGATTAAAGTTTTCAACATTTGTTAAAATGCATTTCATACATTGGTTGCACATAATTTTAGGCTCATGAAGTGGTGCGACCGGAAATACTGGACCAGATATTTAACCGAGTCATCACAAAGGCTACATCACCAGTGTCACATTACCTAGGTACGTACAGTACAGTGATAAATATTACTGGATTTTTTTAATCCTGGTTTAATACGTTGACTGAGTATTATTGTCTGTGGGAAAGTGCTTTTGTTTTGTTTTTTTCTTTTTTTTGCTACTTATTTTCATGCTTATATCCAATTATGATTAAAACATGCTGTCGTGGACACACACCTCAACTATCTGAGCTGTCTATCCAGGAAAGTGGGTTAGTGGTTAGTGGTTAGTTGTTAGTGGTTAGTTGTTAGTGGTTAGTTGTTAGTGGTTAGTTGTTAGTGGTTAGTGAGAGATAAGAAGATGTAGTGGTCTTACATCTACCTACCCATTGAGTCGTTCGTTAAAACTCGCTATGGGTGGGAGCCAGTACTGGGCTGCAAACCCAGTACCTACCAATCTTATGTCTGATGGCTTAACCACAACACCACCGAGGCTGGTAAGTGCTTTTAAAAGATCCCTATCTACATTTAGTAAGCATACCTTATGAAGTAGAAGCAGGTTTTGCTGTTATTTTTTAGACCAAGCATTCCAATTACTAGAAGTTAAACACATACATTCATATGCAGTCAAATATTATTATCTTGATCTCTGATATCTCTTTAACCAAGGATATTTTGAGGTGGGACAAATTGTCCCACAGCATGTTTCACCAAATACTAGACTCTGTGATGTTTATTTTGACACACTGTTGTCTCAAACTATTTTATTTGGTTCCTTCAATATTAAGTTAACAAAGTTTCACTGTATACATAATTGCTGAGACAGACAGATAGTTGACTTGATTTATGTTCCATTCATTAATTTTAAAATGTTTTTAGCTCGTAAAAGATATATTCATACATTTTGGAGAAATTCTGTTTAATTTTATCACTAATGCTACCTGTACATGTACAGTGTATATTTTTAACACAAATGATTTAGTTTGTTATATAATTATGGGTTTGTAAATTCTTTTATAATTAACGTACTTATTCTTAATAAATTTCAGTTTTTTTAAATCAGTTTTAATTGACGACGTTTTCAGATTTGTTAGCTGACACAGTGAAATCAGCACCTCAGATATTGCTGGAGTCGGTTCCAAAAGTGCGTGAAGCATTTGATTATCTCTCGTTTCTGCCTCCTGCATCGGCCCAGGGACTTATGACTGCCATTCAGCCTCTACTGAAACTCAGCATGTCACTCAAAGATTCACTCATTCTCGTTCTGAGAAAATCCATGTTTTCCAGGTGACAATTGATAATTTTGAATTTGATAGTAGACTACTAGAGATGAAAAATAAGCATAATTCCAGAATTTATCCAAAAACTTATCCTGTCCTCTTTGATATTGTAATGATTTCGCTTTCTCAGCACGTGCCCACTTATAGACCGGTGCTAGAATCGAATTAAATACAGTTCTCAAAATGCCTTGCTGGGTTCGGCTACCCCTTTCGGTCGTAGACTTCAAAAATTAAATTCCAATATGAAAAACATACGATTAACTTTTCTCACTAACTAATAAAATAATCACATAAGTCGTCCTTTTTCACAGTGTTTATTTAAGGGTTTCAGTAGATCATAAAAATCAATTACAGTTAACCAGCAAAATAATTAAGATTTTAATAGATTTCATGATTGACATTGAGAGGTCCATGTTACATCATAGTTATTCAAATTTCCCACAACTCGGCCACCATTCAATTCCCCGCCCATGAAACAATAAAAACCCAATATGCATTACCATTTGTTTATGCTAAGAGAATGAAGATCAATCGCAAACATCGAAAACGTACCTAAACATTCATTCCCACTCGTGAAACCACAAGATTCCCAAACATAGAATAGTTGGAAATTTACGAGATAGAAATGATATTTCCTTCACTCAATTCCTCTCTTTGAAATTCCAATAATCTCCTTTCAAAAATATTTTAGTAACCTCTCAAGTGTCAATACAAAATATGCCTAACAATAATTCTGAGGTTTACGGTAATGCAATGCGTGACGGTGACAACTAACAAAAATACACTACCATTTAGTTAATGAATTACACAATAAATAAATAGCTTACCATTGTCGGTTCTCACAAATCTAAAACAATTTGGAATAATAACAGAGTAAGAGAGAGCCATTCAAAAAGCTACACATAAAAAAAAACAATCAACATACACACATGTTGTACCTTTGGTTGAACAATCAGAAGTGAGTAAACTGATGGACAAATCTAGCATTAATAAGTGGAATGGCTCTCATTGGTCCAAATTAATGACATGACATTAATTGGACATGACGATTGGTTAACCTATCCTAACAATTCTTCGTGAGAAATAATGAAGATTATCGACAAACTTAATTATAGCCGAATATTGCCGAAAATTATACATCGGTACAACAGAAATTACGTAAATAAAATAAACAATTCTAACTTAATTATCTTTTCAAATGGTATCCCAAAATACAATATAACATTATTTTTAACCCCTCCTCAAATATTACATAACGTGATATTGATTATAAAATCCAAGCCTAAACATTACAATATTATATGGTCTCATGCACTGTTTGGAAAATCAATGGATCTGAATGATCGTTCCTGTAACTTTACCAATCAACAATCTGATTCATAGAATGGCTGATTAAAGTGCTAATAGTGTGCTAGAAGATGTTAGTATAAGAAGTACAGAAACCAAGAATAAAATTAAGAAACCAAACATAAGTAGAAAAAGGACAGACAACGAATCAGATTTTTCAGGAAAGTATTAGAAATATACAGATTTGTTACATTATAAAGGTCACAATAATACTCTACTTTTGAAAACCCAGCAAGATTTTCTGGAGTTTTTGTCGTATGTAATTTTTAACTCTTTGTTATTGTAGGTGTTCTTATGTGTATTTTTGGGATATTTTAAATTAGTGGGTCATGTCATTGTTATGTCTTTGTGTTCCTGTTGAGTTTGGGATTGTAGGTGTCTTTATGTGTATTTTTGGGATATTTTGTTGGTCATTTTAAAGTGGTAGGGTTGGGTGGAATAGTTCCAACAGCCCTAAGATGTCTGGTGTAATTATAGCATTTTGTTTTTGTTATTCTCAGTAAGTTTCTGTTTTCCAAGGTTTGCTGTCACACATGATTGTGAGAGTGAAATGTGTGGTTAATATGTTTTTTAACTCTTTTGCAGGCAAGTCGATGCTCGTAAGATTGGTGTTTTCGGCTTCTTAATGATTGTGAAAAACTTCAAGGTCATCGGTGGGTTACCTTCTAGTCAGTGCAGTCAGCCATTCTCCTTGAGTCAGGTATCATATTTCCATTATTCAGAACGTTTTAGCATCAGAAATTAAAAAAAAAATTCTCTCTTTGTTTGTGTACTGGATGATTTGAAATGTGTTTGTTTTATTTCTCCCCTACTGATCCAATCAGAGGGAACTGCAGGTTTCATCTCTGTCCTGTCCTGTCTGTCCGTTTGTCCATCTGTCCTACATATAGTTTTCTGGAAAAAAAATTCACAATTCCTCGACATTAATCTGAAATTACCGGCCTCGGTGGCGTCGTGGCAGGCCATCGGTCTACAGGCTGGTAGGTAGTGGGTTCGGATCCCAGTCGAGGCATGGGATTTTTAATCCAGATACCGACTCCAAACCCTGAGTGAGTGCTCCACAAGGCTCATTGGGTAGGTGTAAACCACTTGCACCGACCAGTGATCCACAACTGGTTCAACAAAGGCCATGGTTTGTGCTATCCTGCCTGTGGGAAGCGCAAATAAAAGATCCCTTGCTGCCTGTCGTAAAAAGAGTAGCCTATGTGGTGACAGCGGGTTTCCTCTGAAAATAGTGTCAGAATGACCATATGTTTGACGTCCAATAGCCGATGATAAGATAAAAAATCAATGTGCTCTAGTGACGTCGTTAAATAAAACAAACTTTACTTTAATCTGAAATTGTATGTATAGCTTTAATATGTACTGTCACAGATGATATCAACTTTGAATTTCATGGCAATATACCCAGAGTTATGAATTTTTTTTGGGCCCAGTACTGCTTAAAGCCCCAGTCACACTGTCCCGGTGATGGCCACAGTATCTCATGGTAGGTCCCGGTGATGGCCACAGTATCTCATGGTAGGTCCCGGTGATGGCCACAGTATCTCATGGTAGGTCCCGGTGATGGCAACAGTATCTCATGGTAGGTCCCGGTGATGGCCACAGTATCTCATGGTAGGTCCCGGTGATGGCCACAGTATCTCATGGTAGGTCCCGGTGATGGCCACAGTATCTCATGGTAGGTCCCGGTGATGGCCACGGTATCTCATGGTAGGTCCCGGTGATGGCCACGGTATCTCATGGTAGGTCCCGGTGATGGCCACGGTATCTCATGGTAGGTCCCGGTGATGGCCACAGTATCTCATGGTAGGTCCCGGTGCTATGAACCGTATCTCACCATAGCTCTGGCTCCAATTTTGCTCAAAGAGACAGTCTGCCATGGTGGTGCTAAGGTTATTATACGGTGACCCACGGTTTCACTACGGAAGACTACAGTATTGCTTTGGACTCCACTACGGTTCCCCACGGTAGGCTACGGACCCCACTACGGTTCCCCACGGTAGGCTACGGACCCCACTACGGTTCCCCATGGTAGGCTACGGACCCCACTACGGTTCCCCACGGTAGGCTACGGACCCCACTACGGTTCCCCACGGTAGGCTACGGACCCCACTACGGTTCCCCGCGGTAGGCTACGGACCCCACTACGGTTCCCCGCGGTAGGCTACGGACCCCACTACGGTTCCCCGCGGTAGGCTACGGACCCCACTACGGTTCCCCGCGGTAGGCTACGGACCCCACTACGGTTCCCCGCGGTAGGCTACGGACCCCACTACGGTTCCTCGCGGTAGGCTACGGACCCCACTACGGTTCCCCGCGGTAGGCTACGGTGCACCGTAGCGCTGCCTGCGACTACTGCGGTGTCATCAAGGACTATGAAGGTGGTGCTACGGTTTGTCACGGTTTGACAGGGACACCTTCCGTAGGGTCACCTTACTGCTGCCATTTGTCACTGTAAGTCACCATAGGAGTAGATACAGTGAACCACGGATGGCCATGGATGGCCAAAGAAAGGTGTATGGTGGTCCTATGGCGAGACACGGTGGTACTAAGATTACACTATGGTGGCATTACGATATGCATCAACGGCGGCAAGTTAAGATGAGCCACTGAAGTTTTAAACAGCTTAAAACATCTGTGATGATCTACGGTTCGTCACGGATCACCCCGGATGGGTACAGTTTGCTATGGTTTTCCGCCGGACTCACTACGGTTACCCACGGTTCCCCCCCCCAATTTCAAGCACCATGAGTCACCGTAGCCAAACACCGTAACAGTGTGACTGACACTTTAGCAGTATACTCAGAATGCTTGTTTATTTAAAATTCATTCATATGTTAACTTCACTTCTCAGCTAAATGCATTCCTCCCCTTCCCCACCTCATTACAGTAGTTGAGTTTGATCTCAGCATGCCGAAAAGCCAAAAGAAAACTAAAATAAGATATATCAATTTGATGTCATATTTTCAGATTCTTTTTCCACATTTTAGACCACATGTCAAAATAACTAGTAATGAAACAAAACACTGGTATCATAAAAAAAAACCAGTGCCTCCACCCCATCCTTTATGCACATAATGCCAATCAACGTAATTGGTTTGAATGTTTTATAATTTTTATTTCCTATTTTTCTTCATATTTTCCACCAGTGCAGCTGGTATCAAAGGCCATGATCAGGGAACATTTTGTTTTCAAAATCTTGATTGGCGATATTTCTAGTCAATTAAAAGTTGATTGACAACTACTGTTTTAATGTTTTAAAATTGTGTCGCGATCTCTAAAACTTGTGTAGCGATTTGCACCGCAATACTGAACAAAATGTTCCCTGGTGGTATGTGCTGTCCTGTCTGTGGGTGTGATGGCAGTTGATTTTCTCATTCTGAAAACCAAGTGTCAGTATAACCATATGTTTTCAAAACCAAATAGCCAGTTTGAAATATGCTGAGTTGTCACTGAACAAACATTCCTTTCCTTTCCGTCTCCAGATCCAAGTTGATGTGCACAGACCGTACAACCCGGCCAGTAACGAAGCCCTCTGTCTCGAGATCATAGGAAATCTCCGCCGGTGTTGTTCACAGCAAGCAGATGTTCGACTCCTGCTCTATGAGGTATTTGTATGACCATCACCACACCTGGCATGTAGTCTCAGGGCTAGAAATAGCAAGTAAAATATGACCTGCTGTTATTTTTCTATAATAGCAGGACAAAAGAAATATGTCTTGCTAAGAAACGATATATGGCCTGATGGATAAAAAGACAGCATGCAGTGATATGAGGGTTTGGTATAGTGTGTGCAGAATTATGATATGGATTTTGGGCATTATGGAATTAAAATATAACAGAATTAACAGTTAAATAGCAGATGAAAGAATTGTAGAAACTTCTCTTTGTTGAAAAAAAATGACTTGTGAATTTTTTGTGGTTTTAGTGGGTGAATTTCTATTTTACCTGCTAGGTCTAAAAAATGGACTGCTTTTTCGCTTTTCACAGGCCGCTATTTTGAACCCTGAGTCTTTCAAATATATATTATGTAACAACAAAAGAAAGAAAATCATAACTGATCTTTTCAAAATGCTGAATATTAGTCACTTTTTCAAATTTAACTCTATTACGTTTCTGTTTTTAAGTTTGTTTTTCACAAACTGTTAGTCCTAGATTAATTAAATTTATGCCACAGCTGTGATTCAAATGATTCACTTTAAAAATTATTTTGTATACTTTATTTATGTATTGTTTTTAAATACAACTAAATTATCATAAATTGTTTAACAAATCAAGATTTTTTTATTTATTATTACAAATATTTTTTTTACACCATATCCAATTGTAGCATGTAAGATATGTAATTTAGCAAAATTCTTGTTAATCTTTCTCCACAGCACAGTTTACTTATAATACTTTAATTTCTCTTCCAGGGTCTGTATGAGGTTCTTGATCGGAACACTCAGCTTCAAGCACCCATCCTGGATTTGCTCCTACATCAGGTATTGTTGTCAGTACTTGAACCATATTGGAAAGGTAGTAGAACTGTTATATGTTTCTTTTTTAAAACTAATGTCGCTTGATGCATGGTCGGTCTGGGATCGATCCCCGTCGGTGGGTCCATTGGGCTATTTCTTGCTCCAGCCAGTGCACGACGACTGGTATATCAAAGGCCGTGGTGTGTGTTATCCTGTCTGTGGGATGGTGCATATAAAAGGTACCTTGCTGCTTAATGAAAAGAATAGCCCATGAAGTGGCGACAGCGGGTTTCCTCCCTCAGTATCTGTATGGTCCTTAAATAAAACATTTCCTTTCTTTCTTTTTAAAACTGCAAGTCTATAGTGTGGTGGTTAACTCTTATACATATAGCTTTACAATCAGAAAGGTCATCACTGAACCAAGTTTCCAACGTAAAATTTACAGAACTTAATTAATTTTAAACATATTTAAAAAAAACTATGTGATCAGGATCATTGATGTTGTTATTATTTATAACACTTTCACCAAGTTGATTTTCACTTTTACTCAACAACGAGTAATCCCAACCATCTTCTTCAATAAATTATTTTCGGGGAATATATCTGTTATGTTTTAAAAGAAATATTTTACAAATATTAAAAAATCGAACCCATGTGCTTTTTATGTCATCAATATTTATTATTATTATACCATCTTCTAGCATTCACAGAATCAAGATAAATAACTCCTTTGAATGTTGACAGCTCTGTTTAGAAAGACAGGTCTCATCTCGACTACAGTCGAGAATGGGAAGGAAAGAGATCAAATACATTTCTTTTCATACTTAACCTGACCTCTAACTAGGTGCATTTTCCACTATTTCCAATAGACTGATCCTAACATTGCAACAGTCAATGAAATGGCTATAATTTTCCAGGGTCTTCAGTGTCTCCAGTTTGCTGACACATGATAACTCTTCCTTTTTTTCTCCTTCACTCAAAGGGTCTAGACTAGACATCCTTTGAATCACTCTCTATTTTATCGAGACAATCATGTTTTTTGGTTGTGGTTGGGATTTTTTTTTTTTTTTTTATGAATTGATTTATCCACTTGTTATCTTTCATTTTACGTGTTATTTCATTTTTGCTGTTTTAAAGTTATTTTTTCACTTTAAAATTTTGCTGCAAGATCATGTTTCAGCCACCTTTAAGTTAAATAGATATTTTAAAAGGACTTTTTGATTTTATTTGAACAGATAAAGAAATATTTTGAGAGTGAAGATGATGTCATTCCGCCACTAAAGTTGGATTTGTCTATTCTTGCACAAGGAGATCAAGTCTATCTAGCAGAACCTTTGGTTAGTACCAGTGTACTGATCATTAAATTTCACTTGCATGATCATTTGGTTTGCTTACATTACAATTACATTTCTTCCAACACACATTAATGATACGTGCATTTTTACTTTAATTCATAAGCAGATATAAGCACCTGATTAAGAATATTTGTTATATTAATTTCAGAAAGATTTCTTGATGTGTTGTCAGCTACGTGTTTTAAAATTAAGATATTTTGTTTTGCTTTGTTTACTGTGAAAAATAATAACACTCATAAAATAATAATTAATATATGAAAATTTTATTTTGTTTAATGACATATAGTATTAGAGAAAACCCACTACATATTTCGATTAGTAGCAAGGGATCTTTTATATGCACTTTTCCCCACAGACAGAACAGCACATACCATGGCCTTTGATATACCAGTTGTAGGGCACTGGTTGGGACGGGAAAACCCCCCAAATCAGAGAATGGGTCCATTGAGGTGAACACACTACTTAAATTAAGATGTATCTATAGTTCTTTTTTCATACCATGGAATTTATTACAAGTTGATTTATTTCTGAGCTGATTGTTTTCTAAATTAGACAGAATTTTTTTTTATTATTATTATTTCCAAAACAGAAGAAAATTCTTATGTGAAACAAAACAGAAATTATTTACAAAAACCCCACATTTTTGTAGAAGAATGGGATGGACTAAATCAACCCGTGCACCACAACTGGTCACAGGCCGTGGTATGTGCTTTCCTGTCTGTGGAAAAAGTGCATATAAAAGATCCCTTGCTGCATCAGGAAAAATATAGCGGATTTCCTCTGATGACTACGCGTCAGGATTACCAAATGTTTGACATCTAATAGCCGGTGATTAATTAATCAAGTGTGCTCTAGTGGAGTCGTTAAACAAAACAGATTTTAACTTTGACTTTATAGATCTAAATTAATATTGTTTTATTGCTGCTTAGTGCTATGATGCATACAGTTGTGTTTTGTTTCAGGCTCACCTCTTGACGTGTTGTCAGCTGTGTGTAATTAAATCAAGACGGATACAGTCGGACCGTGAACGTAGTCACGACAATGATGACGACGATGATGATGAAGACGAAGTGGTCCACATTCTGTCCGAGTTGGAAGATCTTCTCAAGTCTTTGTCCAAAAGAATGGCGACCTGCGACATGGAAGACTTTGAACTGGTCCGTGGTTTCCATCTCATTTTGTAAATTACCAATCATGCTCGTTTGGTTACCCGTACGGCCATGGTATCCTGTCTGTGGGATGATGCATACAAAAGATCCCTTGCTGCTAATTGAAAAGAGTAGCCCATGAAGTGCTGACAGCGGGCTTCCTCCCTCAATATCTGTGTGGTCCTTAACCATATGTCCAATGCCATATAACCATAAATAAAATGTGTTGAGTGCGTCGTTAAATAAAACATTTCATTCTTTTTCTATACGGCCATAGTGAGGTGATTGGTTAGTAGATGGGAGAATTGTAATATTTGGCTCATGTGTTTTGCTCTTTGACATCAAAATGGAAGGGCAGAATCTAACCAGACCTGCCAATTGTGCTAAAAATAACCTGACCTAGTCTTTTGCTGTTCAGGGGTGGGAATTCTCCTTGGATCAGCTGTTTTCCTCTCATGGAACATTGCGTTTCCTTGCATTTTTTTCGTTCTTTCTTCCAAAATGTGTCAGATGGCACAGATTTTAACCTAGGATTTCAAGAATTTCCAGGACCGCTCTAGATTTCCTCTTTTTTACAGTTCACCACTTCCCATCCCTGGCTGTTAAATTACCTAACCTGCACTATTGACCAGTGAGCATTTGTGTTTTAGAAAAACAAAAGATTCGATATCATTTGTAAAAATGGATATTTCTGGAATGTTTACACTGCTGTTTATTCAAAATTTGCAGAACACCATTATACTGAAAGCAAAAACTGATAGCGGAGATCATTTTGATAATTAGCAGAATGAATAGTATATCTTTGTGTTCAGCGTTATCTTGTCACATTTGTCTTGCTGTTCTTTATGGTGATCAGGCATGTTATGACCAGGGCCCATATTTTCAAAGCTATCTTAGAGCCATGAAATCGTAAAACAATCGTAGGCTATGATGTTAGAGCCTACGATCATTTTACGATTTCGTAGCGCTAAGATAGCTTCGAAAATCCCTAGCCAGTTTGTCTAGAATGCTACTCTGACTTCTGGGTAAGTTCAGTCAACCGCTTGTCGCTAATGTTCGCTAGACTGGTTTTTACGCTACACAGTAAACCAAATTATTCAGGGAAGCAGTTAAAATAGTTTGCAGACGTTAGTGAAAAAACAGCTGTCTAGCTTAGTCGAAAGAGTGTTCACTGGAGGTGTTTGGGTTGTACAGTCGAACCCTTTCTGTAGATGCATTCTCTGGTTCAAAGTTTTTGTGATGATTTTACATGTATTATCATATTTTTAAATTATTTCTCTTTCAGGATAAATCAGCAGATTTTTCTCTGGCGAATAGTGTTGGCATCAAAAACAATATATATGCTATCCTTGTCCTGGGAACATACGAAACTCTCATGGAGTACATGTTTGTGTCTGGCCAATTCAGGTAACTAAAGTTGTCATATATTCAAGGTTTCTGCCAGAAAATAATTTGAGGGTAGGTAATAAAAACAAAACAGACTATAAGTGTCCCTACTAGGTGTTTATGGGTTTGAAATGTTTTGAAATTGGATACTACATATCATGTGACTTGACCAGTTGTAAACAGCAGTTCTCTTACTATCATCTATCTAAACATTTACAAAATATATCCATTAATTTCCAAGATTTTAGGGTACGTAATATTATCCTATGGCAAATACCCACATATTCTGTTTGGATTGAGACTAAGCAAATTCTACTTAAAATAGTAAACCTTTTTTTTTTTTAAAGTGTATCATTATAAACGAGCAATCCTTGTCATACCCTGTCCTCAAAAGAAGAGGGGTGGGACGTAGCCCAGTGGTACAGCGCGCAGTCGGTGTAAGATCGATCCACGTCAGTGGCACCATTGCGTTATTTCTCATTCCAGTCACTGCACCATGACTGGTATATCAAAGTCCGTGGTATGTACTACCCTGTCTGTGGGATGGTGCATATAAAAGATCCCTTGCTGCTAATCGAAAACAGTAGCCCATGAAGTGGCGACAGCGGGTTTCCTCTCCTAATATCTGTATGGTCCTTAACCATATATCTGATGCCATATAACTGTAAATAAAATTTGTTGAGTGCGTTGTTAAATAAAACATTTCTTTCAAAAGAAGAAAGAAGGGACTTGAATTTTTATGAATTTATTTTGTTTTAGCCTGGCTGGCAGTGAGCAGATTCTAAATCTGTACGACAATTATCACAAGCTGAGTAACGTGATTCGGGAGAAGAACAATACAGCTGCTGGGAAGAAAGGAAAATCATCCGGGAAGTTACCGCAGAGTTTGATGTCTTTGCCATGTGTGGTATCCATGGTAAAGGCACTATTGAGGTGATTGACTCATCTAGAATAACTGTTACCCAGGCATCGAAATAAGCATTGTGTCTGGTAACCCATTTACAGGTTGCCACAAAATATAGTCTGGTAACCTATAGGTTACCACAACTATATGAAAGTTAGAATTGAATTCCTGTTACTACTACTTTTAACGCAGACGTTCTGAAATTGTATTGGTGCACGCAATCATCGCTACGAGAAACGAAGTCCGGAAGTAAATTTATCTAGTGGGTGCTACTTAAATGCTGATTGCCGAAATTGCTTGCAATTGTATAAGTGCGCCCAAACAACGGTGCAATTTTGTATGAGAAAACGAAATCCGGAAATAAATTTATCTAGTGGACACCGCTTAAATGCGGAATGACTATAATTGCTTGCAGTTGCACAAGAGCGCTTTAACATCAGTGCAATTCCTTACGAGAAAATGAGACGTGGAAGTCCGAAATGCAATACCTGGTTTATGTTTGGAAATGAAACTAGCGTTCTTTGAAATTTTTGTCGAGAACGGTGTTTCGTAACCTGGTAAGCTCCCGGTAACCTGAACGACTGATCTCGACTTATTTCGATGCCTGGTTACCTCTTGTTCATGTGGTTTATAAAAAAATTCAACTAAGGCTGCCTGTTCAGGCTGTTTTTTAATATTAATTTTATATGAATGAAATTGTTTTCTATAAAACCAAGAGATTTTTGTCTTATTTGAAATATTCCAAATTAGTTGCTAAAAACGGCATTATTGTGTCAAGAGTAAATTTTGTCTTATTGAATTACAGGTAATGATCATAAATGGAGATTAAATTTACTGCTGGGTGGGTGTTTTTTTTTGGTTTATGATTCCATTTTAGATGTTAAAATGTTTTTCACTAAGCTTGAAAAAAACACCCCTCAAATTAAAATGTTATATCATGCTAGTTTAAATAATGCTACTTTAAATATATATTATTCATGAAGATCAAGAAAACTAAAAATATTGAAAGTTTTATAATATCAGTTGGATAAATCTGTGTTAAATATATAAAAATCAAATAAATTAGAAATGTTAAAAAGTGATATGCCAGTTAGATAATGCTACTTTAAATATTTTGTAGCGATACAGTATCGGACCAAAAGGAAAGTTTAGATGTGTTGCGAGGAAATGCTGACTTTGTTCAGTATGTGACGTCTGTAGCCCTGCAGAAGGTGGAACAGATATCTGAGAAGGGAACGTGCGACGGGTGTGCTAATATAAACAAGAATACGGTCATCCGACAGATCTATGTGCTAGCCAGGTTCGTTACTAAATCAGTCGTCTGATGGGTGGAAATGTGTGGCGGGTTTGCTATTATCCGACAGACACATGTGTTAGCCATGTTCATTAGGGAATATTTTTGCTGGAAGTCCAAATGTGATAAAATCTGGAATAGGTAACCAAAAAATAGCACTTAATGAAGAATGACCTGTTAGTTACTAAATCAGTTGCTAGTATGGACAAGAATATCTGCGTGCAACATTTCATGCGAACTGTCGTTCTGTTTGCATGTCGGTTATGAAATGTTAAATTCATGCGAACCGTCGATCAGTTACCAGGTGAACTCTCGATCAGTGCCTGATTGAGATAATTGATTAGACATTTCACTGCTTATACTGATTTAATTAACAACCAAACAATCGGTTACCTCGTTGAAAGTGTAAAGTTGCACCAACTGACTTCTGATCATATAAAATTTTAAAATATTGACCCCTGGAATAGGGACATCCTACAGATAGCCAGGTTTGTTGCTAAATCAGTTATTCGATTGATGGAAATGTGAGATGTGTCTCCTGAGTCTTCACCATGAAAGGTGAGTGATCACTCCTGCTCCCCTCCACATTCGTCTGGAAAGTTTTAGGAGAGAGATAAATTGCTCGCCTTGAAATTAAAATTTTAATAGATTTTATTTTAAACTTCAAGTGATTGCTCATCCAGCATCGTTTCATATAATCGGATATTAAGGTAAAATTGTATAGTTTTGTTCTGTTGGCACATACCAATTATAGCTAATGATCCAGTTTCCCAAGCCTAAAACAGATTATTGTTATAATCTGTGGTTATCTTTATTATCACTATCTTAAACAGAAAGTCCCCAGTTGATCAGCATTCCTTTTAGGATTTCTCTGTCAGTTTCTGTTTTCTAATTTCAGACATTTTTTTACATACTATGTTGAAAACCAGTTGCCATCTGAAGAAAAGAGAAAGGAGCGTGGGAAAAACATGGCTGGTCTTTGTTTGGATGGGTTGGTGTCAGTCTTCAACATCGTCAGCTTCAGAGATGAAAACACACTCTGTCAGTGTCTCGTCAATTTAGGTAGGATTTGTGTGTGTGTCTCGTTTAGATTCGATATTTATTTATTTTACTTTTTAAATGTTATTGGGCCTTCTATCCATACCACTAGAGTAACATACAATAACTGAAAATATTTAAATCTCCCTTTGTGTAATATTTCTGAGTTTGGTACCATGAAGAGTTTGGTACCATGAAGTGTATGGCAATTTTATTCCCTACACAATTTTTTTTTTTAATTAAGGGATTGGTAGACATTTTGTGTATTCTTATTCTTAGTCTTTTGGTTGTTATTTCAGAAAAAGAAACTGATGGTGATGTCAAAATTCCACATAAAGCTGAAAGGATCCAAACGCACATCAAGATTTTCCAGGTGGGTTTTAATTATTATCGACCAAATTATTGGGGGAAAAGGGGAGTTCCTGTCCCAGTCAGTGCTCTACAACTCGTATACAAACGACCATGGTATGTGCTTTCCTGTCTGTATATAAAAGATCCCTTTCTTCTATTCAGGTTACATTTGATGACAGTAAGTTTCTTCGCGCATACTCTAGGTAAAAATATCCATATATTATAGCTACATGTAGTTTAAAATGTGCTACGGTGTTTTTAAACATTCTGTTCCTGTTTTTCAATCCAGAAATGGATTTCTAGTTAGACTTATGGTGTAATGTTTTTCAACAGAAATGTGGGAGATTTGAAACAAAATTACATAACACTGATTTGTATAATGTGCTCCAGAAAATGAGGAATTCTTGATATACAAATTTTGTTATTTCAGTGTTAAAATGACCAAATCAACAAACTCAAGATATTGGTGTTTTGAGATAAACATAATAGTTGTTTGGTAAATATTATGCCTGGATATACATGGGGTTCATATTATAACAAGAGGCCAACATAATGACTCTTAACTGTATTTGGAATATACATGTACATACCTTTATTTGACACCCAATGGCTGATGTGTATTTGTGTGCTGGGGTGTTGTTAAGCATTCATTCATTCATTCATTCACTCACTCACTCACTCACTCACTCACTCACTCACTCACTCACTCGTAAAACAAAGTAAAGTTAAAAGGTGTTTGTTACACTGATAATGAGAATGAATGTTTAACCCCAGCATGAAAACTGAACATGAGAAAGCATAATGTGCATTTTGAGCAGCATTTGCTGCCTGCTTCATGTCAATTTCGACCCATGTGTTGTTAAATAAACATTAATTTCCATTCCTTGTTATTTTATCCCATACTGATCCAACTGGAGGGGAACTACAGATTTTGTCTCCGTCTGTCTGTCAAACATATAATTTTTCTGATATCTTTTTCCCCAAATGCCTCAAGATATTGAACTGATATTTTGTGTAGAGTTAGATCAAGTTTAAGTTTGATAGGGATTTTCCTTTTTTTGACAGAGCCATATCAAGTGCGACTTTCATGAGAATGTATTCAAGGGCCATAATTATCAAAAATAGAATTTATCCATTTTGACAGTTATGGCTCTTGAATTTTGTGGGGTCCCACTTGGAGACATGTATTGCTTTAGCAGTACTCTCAGAATGCTTGTTGGTATTTTGGTGTCTTTTTTTTCCCCCACTGCAGCGGCTTGTGGCAAACATATTGTCAGCTGATGAAGACCACCAGAACTGGAAGGAGGTGGCGTCACTTCTGACAATCATTGGTCAGCTGACCAAGCATCTGCCACCAGGGGGCACTCAGTATGAGCAGGTTCATGCGTGGGTGTTTAAACTCTGTACAGATCAGACGATAGGTGAGAGCTTTTATACAGCCTTAAATTAAAAATATCATCTCTCCATTACCATTATTGATTTGATTTGACAGATTTGTCTCCTCAGCAGTTCATAATACAAATTCAGGCCTTGGGATTTTAAGTTTTATAGGAAACACTTTTCAGTTTTGTGCTGTATAATCATCAGAATCCATTGGAAATCATGGTAGATGATACTCAGTAATGTCTTTTGTTTAGTGATTTTGCTAACATGTTACCTGAAAAAAACCCATTTACTTAAACTACACATGTACATTGTATGGATGCCTGTAAATAGATCACTGCTTTATAACATTTTGTGAAATTGTTATTTGTTGAAGCAAAGTGTAGATCTCGGTCTTTTTTTATTAATAAAAACTTTATAGGGGCTGTTACATAATGACCCAATTATTTTCTGATTTATCTTTTGAATAAACATACCTTGAACAACATGCCCATAAAAATTACAAACATAATTTCATTTACTAGCAAAAACTGTTTTAATTTCATTCAAAAATCTTTAAAAAGTGGTTAAACATGTCATATTTGTTGCATACTTGTTTTTCACCCATAATTCTTTATGGTGAAGAACTATATGTTGTGATGCAGATTTTTTGTTCAGTTTTATTTCCCATTTTAATTCAGAATTTTTGTTTTAAAAGTCACTGTTTACGCCAACAATTTTCATATTCTTAACTTAATTATGCAAAGATTAAGTGTAGGTAGTTTAATTTGTAGCTATTTGTCACAACTGTAAAAATAACAAAATATGACGCAACTATTTTAATACGTCTAATGATAAAGTGTCATATTACAGATGACATGGCGACATGCAAGCTGTTGCTGGGGATGTTGCTGTCACTGTCACAGCAGATGAAGAACCTGCCCACCGTGATCCGCTACATGGCAGAAGATATACACAGTCAGCTCGGAGACATAGACCAGGTAGGACATGCCAGACATTGACCTTTACTTTTTCAGAATGTACATGCTCACTCAATTATCACTTAAACTCAGGAAAACCTAAAAAGAAGAATTTTAAGCTTATTTCATGGAAAAAGTGAGAATTTTCTAAATGCTTGCAGCATAACAAATTAAATGTTACCATGTCATTCTGAATTCATCTTTCATTACAAAATAGGTATTTGAATACTGTAGATCCTAAAATTAATGTGATCATAATATTAATGTAAAAAATATGAGTTTGTGTTTCAGCCAGCAATAGTCACACGCTATTAAAACGCACAAATATTAAAATTCTAATACATTTATAAAACAACTTGAGCACAATTCATCCTAGGCGAGCGAGACAGACTAATTGTCCCATAGTCCAGCAAAAGCCGACATGATTCATGGTGCTTGAATAGGTTTTAGCACATTAATCCTAAGGTTGACCTGTACTTTGTTTTTACTGTTCAAGTTTGCTGCAACTTTGTTGGCATATCTTACGAAGATATAGTTGTAATGGTACATGCATGCTAATGTTTAACCAGATTTAGGTAACTATACACATTATGTAAATGATTGCTGCAAAAAAATGTTTTGAGTTGATCTCATGAAAAACACTAGGGACTGAACAGGTTTACTTGATGTTTACACGGACATGTTAGTGAGTTGATCTTATTGAAGATGCCTGTAACTGATTTAACCCAAAAGTACACAGACATCTGTTATTAGGAAAGTAATATTTCAAAGGGAGGCCACTCGCATTAATTTCATGTCGCATTTTAGTCTGCCCACCTTCACTCACATTAATTTAGGGAAGCGTTAATTTCAGGATCTACAGTATGTGTGAATGTGCACTTTTATGCATATTTTCAATTATTAAAACTTTAATTATTATGTTCATAAAGGCCATTTGTGGCTTTTATGAACAATTTGAGTTATTGTATAAACAAAAAAAGAAATTAAAACAAAAATCTTATTTATTATTGTTATTCTTGTCAAAGTCAAAAAATTTAAAAATCATAAATTAAAAATGGTTTACCATTCCTAGGAGGTTGAGGTAGAGAAGAGTACTCACTTCTCACTGATAAAACACCGGACTGCGGCTCCGATGGTCGTACTGCTCGTGTTGTCGAGTTGTGAACGTCAGCTCGACGACATAGACTGGGTCGTCACGCGGATAAAGGCCGACACTTCCAGTAATCCACAGATAGATGAAGGTTAGTATGGAGATCATGTCAGGTTTGATTAATCTGTGTTTCTGCCATATGTGCAGCAGGTACACAGATGTATAGAAATCACTTTTATTATTAGACTGACTGGTGCAATGACACCACTAGAGCTCATTGATTAATTAATCTTTGGCTATTGGATGTCAAACATTACATAACTTTTACACAGTGTTCAGAGGAAACCTTTGTTTTTTTCTCTAATTAACATAAAGGGAATTTTTTTATATGCATTTTACCAAACAGGACATAACATACCGGTACAACAATTTCTGATATTACGTATTAGGCTTGGGTTAGAAGTCGAGAACTGTCATTCAGGTTACCAGGAGGTTACTACATGTCAAGAAATTCGCAAACAGTACTTCATTCTATCCAAAATTTTATTCAACAATAGTAACACTACCTAAAGTTTGAACAGTTATAATATTAGTTACACAGGTTTTTGACAGGGCGCCCCTCAAAAATCGGTATTTCCCATACGCCCTGTCGAAAACCAGCATAATGAATTTATTACCTTTTAGATCTGTTTTTATAAGTAAACAAAATTTACACCAATATTCAAACTATTAAACAAAATGCCCACACATTTTGAGTTTGAGTTTAATAAGTTAACATAACATCACATTCCTAAAAATATATTGCATGTTTTTGTTAACAAATAACTATGCATGGTATTAGGCCTACTGGGTTCGTTTTTTGGGGGGGTTTTTGTTACCTGTTTGGGTATTAAGAGTGTCAACAAGGATTTTGGGTTGTTTTACCCTGAAAATATTTTGAAGCCTGTTTCGCAAAGGGAGACAACTCATAGCGTCTTATTATCTTGCGTGTTTTAAACATATGATTATGTTGTAATCCTATCGGGAAAACTAAATTGAATACCCGCAGCCGAACAAAAATATTTGTTATGTTGTACTAACTTGTAGAACCTCTAAAAAAAAAGCATGTCGAGGTATTACTTAAAATATGTTCGTGATAATTAGCCCAAGTTCTAACACAGTAACTGATTACGCAATGCTATATTCTAGCATTAGATTTTAATACGTGAAAAACTACATTCTAGAATATTTTTTGGCCAAATGTGCTAAAAAAATCTTCAGATAAACAGTAAAAATAAAATTTACCGAATTGTGGTATTCCCATTCATAATGAATTCAAGTCTTTTAACAAATTTAATCAGTGAGGCATGCTGCAGAAAATTTTGTCGGTCTCGTCAGCAGATTGTATTTTCGTACAACCAGTCGAGCAAGTCACCTGACATTTTGTACACCCCGGCAAATTCTGTATTTTCCCGCAAATGAGACGGTGTACTTGTGGTGTGCATTGGCTATTGACCAATCAAAACGCATGAATTTTTTCTAAAAGGCAATGTGTTATATTCAAATACAAGATGCACATTCAAGTATAAATACAATAAGAAAAGGAATATGAATGAAGAACAAAGTATGAGTGGATCTGTGAAGCGTTTTATAGCAGTGATAACAGGAATTGTAAACTTGATAAATGTCTCACAATCTACAGATTAACAGGTCCATTTTCTGTGGTAACCTGTACGTGGGTTACCAGATAATATGCTTATTTCTATGCTTGGAAAAAATTCTATTTGTCTGCCAAGAGGGTCTATAAGGCCCAAGCATTTTTGCATTAGAAAGAATATACATGTAAATGGTTTACTAAAAGTATAAACTGAAAAAAACCCAATATACTTAGTCTGTCAGACAGTTGTTGTTTAAAAATTTAATTTAGTTTAATTTTTTATTTGTTTTCTTGAAAAATATATCAGGAACTACCCTATGTCAAGATTGTTGTCTGACATCATAGCATGTGGTCATACAAGTCAGATTTAATCAGCATGGGCTGACATAGAATGCATCTATCCTGCATTGCTAGGACATCATATCATTCTTTACTCAATGAGAAATACTCGGGGAAAATGTATCATGCTCTAGCATTCAGAATTTCCCACAACCTTAAATTTGTGAGAATTATTCTGAAGGATGTGATTTTGTAATATGTAAAATTCCTCGTTTCCAGTAGACGGCACCCAAGGATTAACGCAGCTGGAATCCCACGAGAAGTCTATCTGTATAAGACACGTGAATCTGATCAAGTGTTTTCACGAACTTGTCCAGTCGTCCTTGCCGTACGGTGTCTGTGTTGAAACCATCCTGAAAACCGTCACCAAGCTATACTCCTCTCTGTCTCTGCTTGTCAAATATGTAAGTTATAAGTAAATTCAAACAATTCCAGGGCACAATATTTTACGCGAACTGTCATTCTGTTTTTGCATGGCAGATATGCAAATTTAAGTAGAAGACTCGGAAGATTTCAAGCCAGCCCATTTGCTGTTGAGATGTTTGGATCAGTCTACTATTATTGGGGGGAAATGCCCTTAAATAAATGGTATTGAACTGTCGTTCTGTTTTTCGCATGGCGGTTATGCATATTTAAGCAGAGGACTCATTGGAAGATTTTAAACCCATCATATTGGTTGTTGGGATGTTGGGACCAGTCTACTATCATAGAGGGAAAATGCCATTTGTTTGAGGTCAGGCTAAGTATTTATAAAAGAGAAAACAACCCAAGTTTTCTACATTCACGTGAGCTGCCAGTCCGTTATGTGATGAACCATTGACATCAGGGTTTCTGCCAGAGGGTATAATGGGTATGGCGCCATACCCACATATTTTTGCTTATTTTTTCTTTTTAAGTAAACTTTTTGACAAAATTAATTACTCTTATCATTACTCGGGGCTCGCGCTGTCGGTAGCCAAATTAGCCATTGGCTAATTTTTACAAAAAATGGCTAATAAAATTTGAAAGTGGCTAAAATTTTGGCTAAGCCGTTTTCTGTCAAACGGTTACATAATCTATCCGACATCTCAAACATAATAATACTACCAAATATTCAATTAGCGTAATAGCGATCTCGCGACTGGTAATGAGAAACGGTGTCATGCAGAATACAGCGTAGGCCTTATAATGTTTGCTTATTTTAATAATCACGGTTATTAATTTTTAACGGCATGCATTCAACATGTATGACAGCAATGTCTGGAAGATCTGTAACTTGTTATTTTGACTTTGTAAAATCTTTGAACCAAAGTAATAAAAACAGACTGACAATGCGTGTCAATTTGAATTACACATGCCAGTTCAGGGCCAAAAGACATGTAGGGCCATCTCAAGGTCTGAGTTCAGCCAGACCGAGCGAAAACAAAACGTTCGTTAGACTGGTTTGTGCACTTCACGTTAAACCAAATGGACACGACGAACACCAATCAAATAGTTCGTGAACGTTAGGAAGAACGTTCGTTGGCTGAACTGAGGACAGCTCTCAGTGCGAATATACGTCACACTTAAGAGTCAGCTGACACCCGCGTGTCAAGAGACATCGTTGCGGACATTAAACAATACGATTACGCAAAAATAAATCTTGATGTAAATTTGTAGAAAAACAATAGTTATTCGCATTAATGAATACCTAACTGCAGTTTTTGTTTATTCCTTTGTCTTTGTTAGTTTCGTACCCATGGTCGAGAGCACGCATGCAGATCGCGATCGCCGGAAATGAACATGCAGTATTTAAATTATACAAATTGCAGTTAAATGTACACTGAATAAAATTAGTTTACAGTAATCATATTTGTTAGATAATTTTAGATATAAATTTGTAAGACTGTGAGGTGACATTTAATAAGTTAGCTGGATTTTAAAAAGACCATAAATTTTAATTTTATTAAAGGATTTGTTGGGGTTTTTTGGGGGGGTTTTGGGTTTTTATTTGGGAAAAAAGGAAGAAAGAAAAAACACCACCATCCATAAACATCCACCCACCCCCATATTTCTGTATGTTTGTTAATTTAATGTCATAGGCCTTAGAAGTGGGTGTGGGTGTATGGGGTACTGGCTTCAGACTGAAGATATTGCTTAACCCCATCCCAACCCCACCCCTGCTAAAAAAAACTCGAAGTAATATATTAACTGCCCCTACCCCCATTAAGGTTTTGTTATTCCTATTTATTCCAGTTTGTACACAATTAGCTGAAAAAGATACATTTTCATATTCATATATAAATACTCTATACAGTACTGCATAAAACAAATTTGGCTAAAGCATTTTCAATACGGCTAATGAAAATTCTATTTGGCTAATATTTTGGCTACAGGTATTTTTGATTCAGGGTGAGCCCTGATTACTGTATGATTACCTTCACCATAACCTTAAATTTAACTCATTTTGTTTTCGGGGAAGGCTCCCCCCATACCCAGGACTAGCTCTGCCACTTGAACTGCGAATTTCAAGAATAACTGGCAAATTTTATTTTGATTTGGCGAAAACATTTCATGTAATAATTGGTATATTGTTCAAAATTAACAGTGGATTTTGCATATTTAAAGGTAATTTGGCGAATGGTTTTGCTTAACAAGAGCTAGCCCTGCATACCCCCTGTTGACTGTGGTTGCATTCAATTCCATTGTGCCATACCCAAAAAATTTCTTTCTGGCAGAAACACTGGTTGTATGCATTTTAAACTTAAAAGTTAAAACTTCAGTATCCCCACAACTTTATTTGGTACACAAATATAGTTCATGTAACCGAGCACTCGATTACCTAGGTGAAAAATCGCTTGAACCGAGTTCAGCCTCAAGTTCAGCCAGCGAACATTTCCGACTTCCGTATAGTTTACTGTGAAGGGAATAAACCAGTCTAGCCGACGTTTTTCTGCTCAGGCTGGTTGAACTCGGCGCTGGTTACCTAAGAGTTTGGGGGTATTGCCCCATAACTCTTGTTTTAAAATTCACTACAGTTCCAAAGTTTGAAATGTACAAGTAGGTTAACATATGATAATATATTATGTTTAATGTTTCAGTACCTGTCGCTGTATTCCAACAAGTCAGGACACCTCGGCTCCAAGTTTGAGAAGTTGGTCAAGTTGATAGGGATTCACCTCACACAGCATGTGTATGCCATGATCACCAGCTTTCAGGTTAGCGGCCATTCTTCAGAAATTTTTTTTTTTTTTTTTTTAATTTTTCAAACTCTTGATGTCCATATTCTTTGAAGACCTGACAAAATTTAATAAATCAGGGTTGGGAATTCTCCTTGGATCAGCTGTTTTCCTCTTATGGAACATTTGCGTTTCCTTGGATTTTAATCGTCCTTTCCTCCAAAATGTGTCAAATGGCACAGATTTTAACCTAGGATTTCAAGAATTGTTGGGACCCCTCTAGATTTCCTCTTTTTTTACAGTTGATCGTATGGTTCCCACCCCTGATAAATAATATTTTAATTTTTGTCTAATGTCATTTGTTTTCCTAATTTTTTAATTCTCTGTAGTTAAGTTTGGCAATAATATTGAACATATTTACATGCAAAAAATACCAGCACATGGAAAAAATTGTCTACAGGATATTGATGTGTTTCTTTAACAAAGAGTTATGTCCCTTAGATTGCTGAAGTTCTGTAAATCAGGAAATGTTGACAAGTAATTTTTTTCTTCACTTCCTTATTTTCTTTCTTTCCAATTCTAATGACAATATTTTTCTTTTGACTTTTTTCGCTATTCATTGTACCAATTATAATCCTTGTACCCAAACATTTTCTGTGAAGAAATATTCTTAATTTGTTTTTCTTTTTCAGAAAGATTTTTTTTGTTTTTGTTTTCCACTGTTGCATTGTGATTTTTTTCATGTTGTCTTTCTAAATGTTTTCTCTTGTTTATACCAGGCTTCAGAAAAGGAACACCTGCACCACTTGTCTGAAAAGGGCAAAAAAGACAAGAAGAAAGCTGAGACTGCTTCACAAGTTGAATCGGTATAATTTGGAATTACTGTAAACCATAAAATTAATGCGAGCAAGATAATAATGCAAAAAATGCATCTGATGTATCAGCGCAATAATTAGTTGACAAATTATATTTTTAAGGGGCCGTCCATAATTTTCAACATTTTCACGAGCATACAAACCGTATGGGGGGGGGGGGGGGGGGGTTAACTCTTTGGGGTCGAATCCCGACTGACGTCGTGATTTTCATTTACGCTAAAAGTCGATTCCCGCCTGTACGCGTTGTTTACAACTAGCAGTAATTGTTGAATGCCGACTGGAGGCGTGACCCAACTTAGATGTAAAACAAAAGTTCATTGGACAGTATAATTACTATCCAGCTTTAGCAATAGGTTGAAGGTCAATCTAGTAACCAATAGAAAGCGTTCTTACAACTGGCTTCATTAGATGAACCACGTTTTCCTTCCGAAATATTTTTGCATTGAAAAACAAAATGGAAAATGGCGATTTTTTTAATTCGGAAAATGAAAGCCTTTCAGATTTCGATGGTTTTACCAACGATGATCTACCCAATGAAACGTTTGATTTAGATGGGAGAGATAATAGTTCTGATGTGGATCTGAGCAGCGATAGCGATGATTTACCCCTGTCACGGCTTCGAAATGGACACAATCGTAACAATGGCAATGAAGAAATCGAACCGGAAATCCCAAATCGAACTACATCGTGGAGTCCAGTCCTGACCGATATACAGGTAGATGCATTTGTGCAACCTGTCGGTGCTGTAAACATTCTTGGAAATGATGCAAAAGAAATATATTTTTTTGAACAAATATTCCCCGACGAGTGGTATGTGAAAATCGCCCAAGAGACTAACAGGTATGCACAATCAAGAATCGAACAAAATGGCGACGACCCAAAATGGTGTGCAACAAATGCGGATGAAATTCAGGCATTCATTGGATTCAATATTCTTATGGGAATTGTGATTGCACCCAATCAAGACATGTATTTTTCGATGGATGCATTTTTTCGACCAACAGGTATTACACGTGACCGCTTTGACAAGCTTTGTCAGTATTTTCACGTTTGTGATATTTCTACAAATCCGAACCGCGGACAACCAGGACATGATAAACTGGCTCATGTTCGTCCTTTTTTAGAAGCTATTCGTGTGCAGTGTAAAACACAGTATTCGCCCCACTGTGAGACATCAATAGACGAAGCAATGGTGGCCTATACTGGTCGTTTGTCAATCAAGCAGTACCTACCCCTACAACCAACAAAACATGGCATAAAGATATGGGCAAGGGCAGATCCGCACAATGGTTTTCTGAATGACTTTCAGGTGTATACAGGCAAAGCCAACAATGTTGTTGAAACTGGCCTTGGTGAACGGGTTGTAAAAGATTTGACAAGAGACATATGGGGGAAAAATCACTGTGTGTATTGTGATAATTACTTCACTTCTGTGCCACTGTTTCAAGAACTTCTTGACAACAAAACGTATGCTTGTGGTACAGTACGAACCAATAGAAAGTATTTGCCGGCCATTGTAACCCAAGTGAAGTTGAAACACCAAGGTGAAATGATAATAGAACAAAAGGAAGGAAGCATGATAGCTGTGGCATGGCATGACAAGCGGACAGTGAATATCCTATCAACTTTATCAAATCCACTGGAACGAACCACTGTGAAACGAAAAAAGAAAGACGGCACACAAGTGGATGTTCCCTGTCCCCAAGCAGTGAAATCCTATACTACATACATGAATGGAGTCGACAGGGCAGATCAGTTGCGGTCATCTTATTCAGTTTCGCGAAGGGCAGCCAAGTGGTGGAAATATTTGTTTTGGTTTTTGATTGACATTTCGATCATAAATGCATTCATTATGATGAAAGAATTGGCAAATCACCAAATGACTTCCAAGACAGGAAGGAAGAAGGAAAGATGTCAACTGGAATTTCGTCAAAACTTGACAAAACAGCTAGTTGGAACGTACTGGCACAAGAGGAAGAGAGAGAGTGTACAGAAGAAAGCCACAGATGGACTTTTACACTGGCCAGTGGTTCTTGGCAAAAAACGGACATGCAAGCAGTGCAGCCTTCAGGGTGTTAGACGTGAACCAACCTCAGGCTGTGAACAGTGTAATGTTAACCTGTGTGTGGGTTGTTTCAAGCCTTACCACAAGGCAAAGTTTCCAGCTTTGTTTCAGTAGAACTGAATAAAAGAAAGTGAGATTTGTTCAATTTTTTGTTTACTTTCATCATTTAGAGACAATTAAAATCATTTTACAATTATAATAATTTGAAAATAGCATATATTCTTATTGGTACACACAATATTAAATATCACACAAAATTTGGTGTGCATATGTTTATTAATTATAAAGTTACAGGCATTTTTCTGAGAGCTATAGCTTTTTCATGAAATCCTTCATTATGCAATAGGGCATTAGCAGTAAACACTACCTAGGGCTCAGATCCAAAATGGCCACCAGGCCTCAAAGAGTTAAGGGGCCAGTGTACACTTTTTTTTAAAATGAAAAATGTCGATCATTTGGGGATGTACACTTTTGGGGGAGGGGGGAGGGTGGTCAACAGTGTATGGTTTGTACACTCGTGAAAATGTTGAAAATTATGGACGGCCCCTAACCGGTTTCATTTCATTTCATTTCAACTTATTCTAGTGCTTATATCCAATTAAGGTTCAAGCACGCTGTCCTGGGCACACACCTCGGCTATCTGGGCTGTCCGTCCAGGACAGTGGGTTAGTTGTTGGTTAGTAGTTAGTGAGAGAGAAGAGGGTGTAGTGGCTTTACACCTACCCATTAAGCCCTTAAGAACTCGCTCTAGGTTGGAGCCAGCACCGGGCTGCGAACCCTGTACCTAACAGCTTGTAGAGCGATGGCTTAACAACTGCACCACTGAGGCCTATGCCATCACCTGGAAAAAAAAGAAGAAACCACCAAGCGTGTATATATCAGACAGTGCTATTTTATGTCATTAGAAAGTAATCATGTAATGAACAAGATAATACAAAGGTAAAAGAAATGTTTTCTGGACAAGCGAAACGAACAGTCCATTAGTTGTTGTTGTTGCTGATACTAGGTAGATGTACTTTTCCATACCTTGTTGTTTCTGTGGTGCTCTGCAGAAAGCTGTGTAGGAAATTACTACCAACTAACACAAATGGCTAGTTTCCACTAGTTTGACTGTCGAAACAAATGCCAGCTGCTGTTGTTTACTTGATGTAAGCTAAAACTAAAGTAAATTCTATAAAAACAACTCATAATTTTTTTTGTTTTGCAGTGTGATCTTTAAAAGTTGCATTTGCCAGACACACTAATACAAATACACATTTTAGTGTGTACCTGTCTCAACGCAGTAATATCACAACACGTTATCTTCATGATTTACAGTATATCAGTAATATTAAAGCAGTTCACCATATACACCGACAGCAAATACACACAGGTTTATTACAACTGTAGTTGTGTTTATGTTTTGCATTAAGAAACTGTTGTAAAAAAGGGGAGTGGAGACTTGCTTCAACAGCACTTCAGCACATTTATCAATTATTGACTGTCACTGAGGGCAGTATCATGTTTTATGTACCGAACAAATTGATATTGACTGTCATTGAGGGCCGCTGGCCTTGGTCAATATCAATTTCTTCGGTCCATAAAACATGATATTGCCTGAAATGCAGTCTATAATTGTTTTATTACATAATGTCATCCATAAGACTCGTACATTCCTGCTTTGTTTATCAGAATCGAAATACTCCAACACATGATTTCCCGCAATGCCTTAAAACGAAGGGATTTAGTGATGTCACGTAATCCTATGACGTTGTATGACACGCAGTGGAATGCGGAAATAAACAGTTGAAACATTACTGAGACAAAAGTCAAATTCGAGACATTATAACCAGCAAGAGTGTCAAAAATCATATTAAAAGCAAAATAAAACACAAAATGTAATAAATCTTAACATACATTTATACTAAACAGTTACCGTTTACCTCCAAATGCATTTTTTTTATTTGCAACATAAAATCCTGAGAGTGCCGATTCCAACTGCATTTTGATGTATCATGTACGTTTCTACATCTATGAGACAATACATACACAATTTGACGATTATGACCTTGTTTTTGTCGTGTTTGCAGAATTAAACTCAGTATGACTAAAGATGTTATCTTTTTGTTGAAGGACAGCAAAGCAATTTGTCACAAGTTTGTGCTTGTTTACATTAGCGTTATTAGCAGTTGACATTGCATTACGTTACCTACTCATTAATTGGATAGAATTTTGTCTCATCTTCATTTTCATTGGTTAAATCTCCCAGGGCAATATCACTATTTACAGACGGTCATGTGACTGGTTTTCGACCAATAAGAATACAGATATATTCTCATTATGTAATAGTTATGATAAACCAATTTACAT
The DNA here is from genome assembly GCF_016097555.1 of Gigantopelta aegis. NCBI lineage: Eukaryota > Metazoa > Mollusca > Gastropoda > Neomphalida > Peltospiridae > Gigantopelta > Gigantopelta aegis. The sequence continues at coordinate 27,663,127 of NC_054708.1, forward strand.
GTCTAAAATAGAGGGACAAATTTATGAATCCTGTTTTTCTGAAATACAGGTGTATAAGTATTGAAAATGCATCTAGTTACACGGGTGTAAGACAAGATAATTATGACACTAGGTTTGTACAATGAGAGAATGAAAGAAATGGTGGTTTCAACGACACATTCAACACATTTTTATTTATGGGTATAAGGCATCAGACATTAAGGACCACACAGATAACAAAGAGAGCAAACCCACTGCTGCCATTCCCTGGGCTACACTTTTCAGTGAGCAGCAAGGTAGCTTACAATATATGCACCACCACCCCCCACAGACAAGAACGTATTTACCACGATCCTCGTTATACCAGTTGTGGAGCACTGGACGGGGAACCATTCTAGATCAATGACATATCAGGCGGGCACTTTACCACTGGGCTACATCCTGCCCACGTAAAGTGAGAGAACTAACCTACTGCTTCCACATAGGTTACTGTTCCCACATAGGTTACTGTTCCAATCAGCAAGCAAGGGGACTTTTGTATGCATTTTGCCACAAACAGGATAGCACATGCCACAGCCTTTGATAAAGTAATCGTGGTTCACTGGTTGGAAGAGAAAGCACGGCAATGTGTCCAGTGTTTGGAATTGATCTAACAACCTCTCACTTCAGGCCAAAGCTGTCACAATCGTCTTACATTTACAGAGCAAAAAAATATCACACCGTCTATAATTAATATTGACATTATAAACACATATGTGTATATTTTACATGCAAAAAGGAACTCCTCATTTATTCATGCAGTTTGTGGAGGTTTAAAATTTTATTTGTAGGAATTTAGCATTTCTTATTTTTTTCAGAATAAAATTCTAAAGCAGACAAAACCAATTCCTAATTTGATCTATGCCATTGAGCAGTTTGAACGATATCTCATACAGCTGACAAAGAAATCAAAGGTATGTGTGAAATGCACTTAGGTGCCGAGTTTGTCATAATACCTGGCAACACTTAGCGAATATTAATTTTTAAAATCTGGAGCCAGTTGTCATGGATTAATTGTGTTCTTTTTTTCGTTCGCTTGACGACTACGCATTGAGGCCAGATGTGACTGAATGATACTGTCCTCTGTAGATCACTCTTGGTACCGTACAGCTTCTTCTCGAGTGTTGTTGTAGCTATCCAAGTAGTGTCCCTCAGCTGCTGTAGGTTTTTACAGTCTTAGATGACATGTCCGGTCGTCTGTTCTGCTACTCCACAGGAGCACACTGAAGAGGGTGGTGACCAAAATTTCTTATGCATATGCTGGTTCAGCCTGTTGTGTCCAGTCCTTAGTCAGAACACGATCGCCTGTTCATACAGAGTTAGCTGGAATTAATTTTCTTCAGTCACTATTAAACTTTGCACTAATTTTAAACACTGGTTTTTTTAATTAACATTTGATGTTGGACCCTGGATATTAATTGCCAAATCAGGATCAAAAATAAAGATTATATTCATTGTACATGTAATTTACATTGAAAATTTGTCAACAAATTCAATTTATCTACTTCAAATCAAATTCAGCATAATAAAGCCTCCCAAAAATCAATAGCAGTGTAATATGCCGTCTTAAACCCTTTCAAAAAAAAGGAAAAAGGTTTGTTTTATTTAACGACGCCACTAGAGCACATTGATTTTTTATCTTATCATCGGCTATTGGACGTCAAACATATGGTCATTCTGACACAGTTTTTTATAGGAAACCCGCTGTTGTCACATAGGCTACTCTTTTATGGCAGGCAGCAAGGGATCTTTTATTTGCGCTTCCCACAGGCAGGATAGCACAAACCATGGCCTTTGTTGAACCAGTTATGGATCACTGGTCGGTGTAAGTGGTTTACACCTACCCATTGAGCCTTGCGGAGCACTCACTCAGGATTTGGAATCGGTATCTGGATTAAAAATCCCATGCCTCGACTGGGATCCGAACCCAGTACCCACCAGCCTGTAGACCGATGGCCTAACCACGACACCACTGAGGCCGGTTCAAAATAAACAATTGTTAAAATAATCTGATCTCTCTTAATCAAACAAAGATGAAAATTCTCTTGAAATTCCACCCAAAACTATTCCTGTTCTTCAAAATCTCACAATTTTATACCTCACTTTCAGAGGTTCTAGAATACGGCCCGATGATTCGGCCCCCTAAAAATTACTTTGTGCAATCTCGATGGCAAGTCTTCAATTTTTTTTTTTTATATCTATAATGCTATGATTGTATGAAAACAAAAGAAAACTAAACATGTCACTTCTTTCTATTAAATCACACTGTTTGTGTTTCGTGTTCTAGATCAACCTGATGGAGAATATTAAAATCAGCACATCACGCGATTTCCGAATCAACACGGCTGCAGTTCAGGCTATTCTGGAACAGAACGCCGAGTCGGACAACGAAAGTGAGGAGGAAGATGCAGGAAACAACAACGAAGACGAGGTAGAAAGTTTGATGCAAACACTCGAAATTAATTTTGTCATGTGGGAAGCAATTTGTTCTTCTCCAGGCCTCTGAGAACTGAAAGTTTGCATAACCCATTTATGGGTTACGCAAAAACAAATTCAGGTAACCCATTTCGTTTTTAGGTAACCCATCATGACCACGTAAATGATGTCATAAATTTAATGCGCAAACGAAAAATGGGTTACGTAAACTAGGCTTATACGAGTGACACACACGAGTGACCAGGACTTCTAGAATTTCTTTAAAATCCACTAGCTATGGGATTAGTGATTTTAAAAATGTACTAGCCAGGATTAAAAATTCACTGCCCTACTTTACTTTAAGTTAATACAATTTTACTAATAATAGTAATAATCGTATATGTCACCTAAATAGGGAGATCAAGCTTAAAAACACTAACGTTGGGGGTGGCAGTGTATGGGGGTGTTCAAGATATTCATATTTACAAAATAGACTTAACTGCAACAATTGACCAAAAAACTATTTCACTAGCCATCAGGCATGGCAGTAGTAGGTATTTACTAGCCCAACATTGAATATCACTAGCCATGGGAGTGCGGCTACCATAATGTAAAAGCCCTGAAAAATATTATTCTTGCAATTTTCAGAGGCCTGTTCTCAAATTTTAAACTGGAAGCAAATGCTAGAAAGTAAGAAACAATTCTAAACATTTGTCTTAAAATTAGACCCCTAATTGGACTTGGAGGGTAACATTTTTAACAGCATTGTGGAAGACTTAAGATAAATGTGGATAAAAGCTTAATAATTTATGTTACCTCTCCTGGAAATCAAGAATTTTGGATAAATCTAGAATACTGTCAAAAATAAAGTGGAAAGCAAAAACTGCTTGTCAAATTGATTATCAGAAAACATTTCACAATAGTCTTATTCAACTTACTGTACTAGCACAACAAAAAAATGCTATACAACCTGAGTCATCTCCTCCACTGCAGAATTGTCTTCCCCTGCCGGATGTATATCCATATCCGCGCATGGGCAGACCATCGTTCTCAATTCTGCAGTCCGGTTTTTCGTTAATTGTCTCACGTGAAACGTTTCATTAAAGTGTTTTTTGTTTATTTATTTTCCTTAGCCCTTACCAAGACATACGTTGTTTTTGGGATAATTGGGGTTACGTATTTTTCGTAATGTCTGAGACGGCCTCATCGGGCTCAACCGCGAGGTTGACCGTGTGTGCCGAAGCCGGCTGTGGCAAGCGGCTTCCCCGGTTCGACTCGCACTTGTTGTGTCGGTCCTGTAGGGCCTGTTCATTTGACCAACAGTGCGAGGTTTGCGCGACATGGCCTTCGTCCATTTGGACGAAATTTCGTCGCCAGGTCAGGGAAGCGGACAGGAAGAGGGATGTACGTAAAAGAAAGGGAGAGAAGAGCGAGGAGGCAACCTTGGGGGTTGTCCTCCAATCGGAGGTGCCGCCGGCTTCCGTGAAGTCTGGGGGCACTGTTCGTGCGAGGAAGGGTGATAGGCGTAAGAACGCCTCCTCTTCACACCTCCATTCGGATGGCGTTGCTAGTAATTCAGTAATTCAGCCACTGGTTCACTAAAGTTCTCTGTTTCGGCTGAAGCAGAGAATCGGTTACCTGTCGGGGAGGCTGCTCCGACGGAGGCACCTGTATCTCCGACGGTGGAGGTGGCGTCAACACAGGTTGTGTGCAAGGAGGCTGTGGTGGCTTCTGCCGCCGCGGTTCCCCTTTTTCCCCATCCTGTGGATGGAAGCCAACTGGAGCAGCTCCAGTTTGGTGAGTTGAGTGGCTCGAGGGCGCCGTCCCTCCCGTCTGTTTCGGACGGGGGTGTTCGGTTGATGGGGCCGGCGTTGGCTAGCGCCGTGTCAGCCTCGGTTGGTTTGTGTTTTTTATGAAAATCCGACGTTCCGCCCGTTGGAGGGTGAAGCCGTGGGGATGCTGTCGGGGGCAGCGGATCCTCACATTGCACACTGGGTGCAGGACTCATTGAGTCCTCCCTATGTGTATGTTTACCCGGAGGGGCCGGCTCCGGAGGTTCCGCCATCGGCTATGCCGGGTGTGTGGGAGACGGCGGCTTTTTTAGGCGCTGCTTTGCCTACCTCGTCAGACCGGGGTAGAGGTTCATGGCTGTACCCTTCGCAGAGGTGGCAGGAGCCTTTGGTTCCTGTAGATTCTCAGGGTCGACCCGGAGGTTTTCAAGAAAGTTTGTTTGAAAACTTTCTCTTGTGGCTCCGCGCTACGCCGCAGGTGGGACTTGTGTCTCAGCCTTCGACTCCAGCCGTGTCAGCTGTTCCGCCGCCGTTGGTGGTCGGTGCCTGTTTCCACCCATGATTGTTTTGGCGATGCGGGGGTGACGCATGGACGGAGGTTTGTTCCCGTCCCTTCCCTTCAGGGTCAGCCGCGGTCTTCGGTGCCGCCGGTTTTGAGGGAGGTCGCTTCCGAGGAAGATTTGCCTTCCGGTTCCGGTTTGGAGTCGGAAGAGGTTTTGGACGATCTGGATTGCCGAGTGGCGGGAGTCGATGCCTCTGTCCCGCCTGCAGAAGATTTCGATTATGTAACGGTTCTGCAATTCGTAAGTAACGAAGTCCGACTTGTATGCGCTGACGCTTTCCCAGCGGAGGTGGCTGTTCCCACTATTCAGGGCGTTTCTTTTGGAAATCGATCACTGGTGGTGAAGGCTCTGCGGCCGGAGCTTGGTTTTCTGCTTGCCCAGGAGGCACACGAATCCTTACTGGAGATTGATACTTTGATCGCTGGCACCAATCGTATCATAGGAGCGGTGGTGGAAGAGTTTCCGGCGGCTTTAACCATCGGGAAACTCTTACCCGGTACGAAACTGATGGCCCCCACTTCGTACCAAACGTTGGGCGCATCTTTCCTGAACCATGCTGCGTTTGTTTCTGCTTGGGTTAAGACTGATTGTCGTCCGGCGGCTTTCGTACGTGTCGCCATCGGAGACCTAGAGATGATGGAGAAGTTATCGAAACTTCTCTTTCAGGTGAACAACCATCTAGGTACCTTCCTTTTTGGGTTGGATAAGGCTGTGGAGAGTCTTCCCCGATGGCTTGAGGTTGTTTGGCGGCTGCCGCGAAGGCGTCGCATCACATTGCCCAGATGTCTGGGTGTTTGTGGGCAGACAGTCTCTTGTTGTGACGCGATCATTACTTGTCTGGGCTACGGGCTACCGGTGTTGTGAAGACATATTTTCGCAGCCGGTCAGTGAGGGAGACCTTGCTATTTGGGTTGGACTTCAGCCTTGTCATGGATAAGGAGTCTGTCAAGTTCGTTCCCCTGCCTCAGCCTGGTAACGCTCGGAAGCGCCATTCCGGTGCTGCTGCGTTTCGCTCGCCTTCCTCCAAGAAACCAGCTTTTCTTGAGGGGGTTCAGAATCCTAAGGTTTCTGCTCCTACTTGGCAATCTGGGACGGCGCCACCCCCTGTTAAACAGAATCGTGCTCGTCTGAGGGCAGCACGTTTTCGGGCTACCGCTAAGGGCACGGCACCTAAGAGTGGTAAGCCTCCGGGGTGAGGGTGTTTGTGACGACCGGCAACTGTTACGTCATTTTCTGCCACAATGGCGTCTCTTGCCAGACCTGGACCCATGGGTTCTGTCGGTCGTCAAGGAGAGATCGGATTCCCTTTTCTTCGGCTCCCCCTCTCACTTCTTCTCCCCAGATGCCTCCGATGCCGTCGTCTGACAGGCAGGTTCTGGTGGAAACGATGATTGCCGAGTTTCTCGGCATGGGTGCCATCTACTAGGTGGATTTGGACTCCTGGGGGTTTTACTCCCATTTGTTCTTTGCCCAAAAGAAAAATGGCGAGTGGAGACTGATTCTCAACCTCAAGCCGCTAAATGCATTCGTGGTCGTTCCTTCCATGAAAATAGAGACGGTGCAGTCTGTCCGGGCTTTACTCCAGGTTGGGGAGTGGGCGGCGTCAATCGACCTGAAAGACGCCTACCTGCATGTTCCGATTCATTGGGATTTTTGGAAGTTCCTGCGCTTCCTATTCGACGGCAAAGCTTACGAGTTTCGAGTGCTGCCGTTCGGATTGGCCACAAGTCCTCATGCCTTTACTCGTGTTGTCAAGGCTGTGGTAGGCCATGTACATTTGTTGGGCATTCGCATGCACAACTACCTAGACGACAGGTTGATTCCAGCTTCGTCTCAGCAGGCATGTGTGACGGGCGTGAGTCTGGTCATCGACATGATACTTCGCTTGGGATTTATTCCTAATTGGGTGAAGTCGGAGCTGGTGCCAGCTCAGGTTTTCATGTATCTCAGAGTTGTCTTCAACCTTGTGGAGGCATCCGTTCGACCGACGGATGCACGCCTCCACAAATTCACGGCACTGGCTCAGCGTCTTGCTTGGGAGCAGCGCATTTCGATGCGCACGCTGCACGGGTTGTTGGGACTTCTCGGGTCATTGGCTGCATTGAATGTGCAGTTCAGACGATTCAAGAAACCTCTCCAGTGGCATCTCTCACGTGTGTGGGACGGCCGCTGTTGGGATACGTTGATTCCGGTGGGGCCTTGGTTCGTGCAGACGATCCAAGAGTGTCTGGTCGACAAGTGCTTGTCCCAGGTCATTCCCTTACACCCTCTTGCTCCGGAGTTGGTCCTGTTCACCGATGCTTCCCTAGAGGGGTACGGTGCGCATTTTGGGGATCAACATCTGTCAGGTGTGTGGAGTGCCTTCGAAAGGAGCCTCCATATCAATCTGCTGGAGATGGAAGCCGTTCGCCAGGCTTGCCTCCAGTTTCGGAGCATTATTCGACATCGTCGAATTTTGTTGAGGTGCGACAACACGGCAGTCGTCGCATACCTCAATTGTTGGGGTGGCACCAAGTCCGAGTCACTGAGTCGCTGGGCCTTGGAGATCCAGGAATTGTGCGATCAGTGGGGGATTGTGTTGACGGCAAAACACATTCCCTCTTCAGTCAACGTCTTGGCGGACGCCTTGAGTCGTCGTTCACCTGTCCAAACAGTGGATGTTGCACAAGGTGGTTGCGGGCAGGATTCTGCGTTTGTGGGGGAGTCCACAAGTGGATATGTTCGCGACCAGGCTGAACCACCAGTTACCGGTGTTTGTGTCACTGGTTCCCGATACTCTGGCTCTGGAGTACGATGCGTTGAGCATGGACTGGACGGGGTTGGATCTGTATGCCTTCCCGCCCCAAGTCTTACTCAGCAAGGTTCTGGCCAAGGTCGGAATGCAACCGTGTCGGGTGACGCTTGTGGCACCGGGTTGGGCGGCCCAACCATAGTTTCCTCAGCTTCTGTCACTGTTAGTGCAGGAGTCGGTGCGCTTGCCACCCCTTCCGGATCTGCTCAGCCAGCGGCTGCAGCAGCCAGTGTGGCACCGGAAGCCAGAGGTCTTCCGGCTTCACGCATGGAGGTTGTCAAGTTTTCCCTGCGAGGCAGAGGCTTTTCGGAACGAATTGCTGAACTCGTCTCCTCTTCGAAGCACCGGTCAACTGAGCGAGTTTACCAATGCCACTGGAGCGCTTGGGTTCGTTGGGCAGGTGAATGGGATTTCGATCCCTTATCACCTACTGTCAATGACTTAGCTGAATACTTTCTGGCCTTGGTCCAGGAAAGGAAGCTTAAAGTTCAGACAGTCAAAAGTCATCGTTCTTCCATCTTCACTACTCTCAGGCAGTGTGGTCGGACAGACTTTTCCACGAATCTCGTATTGCATGATTTACTCAAATCTTTGCAATCCACGGTTGAGAGGCCTTCCATTTTGCCAAAATGGGACGCCTTATGAGCCATTGCGGTTTGCTACTCTTCGACTTTTGACTTGGAAGACACTTTTCCTGGTCTCTCTTGCGGTTTGTCGCCGTATTAGTGAGATTCATGCTTTCTTGCATGATTTGGTCGATTATAACTCTGATGTGTCGGTTACGTTGCGGACTGATCCCATCTTTGTGGCTAAGAACCAGGTGCCAGGAGAGGAGTTTCCTCCGGCAATCATTCAAAGTTTGTCTCATACGTTGCCTTCTGATAATTCTGACCGTCTTCTTTGTCCGGTCAGGGCATTAAAGTATTATCTGCATCATACTACACTTCTTCGTGGTGGGAAGAAGAGGCTGTTTATTTCTTACACTAAACAGCCGGGAGATATTACTAAGAATGCATTGTCTCGATGGATTGCTGCAACCATCAAGCTGGTGTATGAGACGGCAGGAGAGCATGTTCTGCGGAACTTCTCAGTTCGGCCTCATGAGATTCGAGAGATCTCGGCTTCCCTGAATTTTCACGATTCCTTGGATATTATCAAGGTGATAAATGCAGGAGTGTGGAAGGGTTGACATACGTTCGACCGCTTCTATTTTCGGGACATGGCAGTTGGTCCCGATGGTACTAGACGTATCCAGTCGGTGATTGCTGGTCAGCAGGTTGTTTCTGTACGACGAGCCATAAGACGAGGGAGACCTCTATTCCGGTAGGCAGCTCGTACAGGTCGTGTCGGGAGATAGTTGAGCCACCTTTTTGGGGAAAGGGTGTGGTTGCTATCTGGGGCAGTCTAGTGGTTTCCTTTCACTTGTGAGATGGTTTTGCCTCACGCGGGGGATGGAAGATGTTTATCAATTCGGGTATTGATATTTAATAGTCACTTAGACTTTTATACCTCGCATGTCTTGGTTGTCTTACACCTTGTCATTACTTGAGACGATTCACATGTTTTCTTACCTCCTCCCATTAATGTTGAATTCACGTGCTCTAACGGTGTTAAATCATGTCCGTTATAGCATAGTTGTTGTGCTAGTACAGTAAGTTGAATAAGACTATTAGAAAATTTGTTTCTAATTTTCATTATTATTCATACTTACCTAGTACTAGCACAAAAACGGTAACCTCCCACCCGCCCCTAGGAGGTCTTCCCTGGATTCGGTCATTACGGACTTTGAATCGAGGACGATGGTCTTCCCATGCGCGGATATGGATATACATCCGACATCGGAACACAATTCTGCAGTGGAGGAGATGACTCAGGTTGTATAGTGTAGTTGTTGTGCTAGTACTAGGTAAGTATGAATAATAATGAAAATTAGAAACAAATTTTCTAACTTTAGCAGCATTGGCTGCCTTCCCTGTCAGTTTTCGAGACTTTTCATATACTTTCTCTAAATCGTTTATTTTCAGACATTTACTGTAATAATGTTCTACATCATTTCATCTAGGAAGGGTTATTGGATCTTTGCAATGAAAATCCAGATTTTTGCAAGAATACCTGATTTTAACACAACCCTAAAACTGTTCTTTGATGAAAGGCTCCCAATACAACTCGGCTTTCAAAAGACGGCAAATTTTCCAGACTTTTTTTTTTTTTTATCCAGTGTCACTTTCATAAAAATTTTAAAGGGCTGTCACAACAGTTGTATCTGCCATGTCTTTATGATCGACATCTTTAGGAATTTCAAAACAAAAACATTTTCTCTCTTGTAATACTGGACACAATCACCAATATTTTTTAAAGTTTTAAAATAAGTTCCGTGTGCATTGATTTGTGATATTTATACATATATATATTTTTCAATTCTTAGTTTGATCTGTAGCATTAATAACTTAAACATTGTTTTAGGTCTAGTTTGAACAATTTCAATGTTATCCCCTCAAGACTAGTCATCAAGGGGATATAACATTTTACATGTACATACGTACGTGTGTGACATGATAACGTAACTGCTCTATCAACTTCATTTTTCATCCGATTTTCATAAAACTTCACATATAGGAATAGGATCATATTTTGAATGAGTGTCATGTTTCACCTCACTGTTTGAAGGTCAAGGTCACTGTTACTAAAGTGAAGTGATTATATTGACTTTAATTTGTTTATATACCTTTGTCACCAAACAGCCAATTTTCGTTTTTTTTGCTGGGGTGTGATTAATAATGAATTCATTCATTCATTCACTCATACATTGATTCTAAATAAAGTGTATTATTTCTCTGTACAGACAGTAGACCACGAAGCTAGTGATGAAGAGAATCTTCCTCCTAACAAGAGACCAGCCTCACCAGTGAGCACAACTCCCCCAGCCAAGAAGACCAAGCTTGGTCTCGGCACCTCCAAGTCGAGAGTGAAGTAGATACAACAACCAGTGAGCATAACTCCCCCAGTCAAGAAGACTAAGCTTGGTCTCAGCACCTCCAAGTCAAGAATGAAGTAGATACAACAACCAGTTAGCATAACTCCCCCAGTCAAGAAGACCAAGCTTGGTCTCGGCACCTCCAAGTCGAGAGTGAAGTAGATACAACAAGCAGTCTTGGTTTCAAGGCAGTGAAAAATTGCTTAGAAAACCTTACAGATAGTGTCGATAAAATGCAGATAAAATGTGCAAGAATGGAAATGCAATCTTCATGCAGGGATGAAAAACTATTACTTTGGTTTTGTGGGGTTTTATTTGACCATCTTTGACGGGTCGTATTGTGGTATGGCGTTGTCTGTATATTCATTCGTAAACGTTTTGTTTCCAGAGCATAGGTATCTTATCAGTTCATATAGGATCATCAAACAGGAACGGCACTATAAAAAATAGTGGTATGGCCTGAGGTTGCCAGTCTCTCCTTTCAAATCCACCTGTGAAGGACATTTTCACAGATACAACAAATATACATGTGTAACCCACAAAAAAGAAAGTGGTATGGCCATGCTGTACCTCTTTAAAAAATGGTCCAGCCATGGCCATAGCGTCTGCGCCGCCCCTGTCAAACTTTGCATGCAAGTACAATTGGGATAGCGATGTGTCGCATACTTTAACCTACTTTTCACACATTATTGCACATTAAAGGAAATCCTTGTCCGAGCCATATCTTACTTATCAATTCATTTAGAATCACTGCGACCTACTTTTGACAAGCATATTATATATCTCACCAGTATTTTTGTTTTCAGTAAAAAGCTCATAATAACCCTGACTACTCTCCCTCCATCCACTTTTCAGGACCTTTCACAATTTTATGATTTTTTTTTTGTCCATGATCATTTTCATCTGTCATCCTACAAGATATGTAATTGCATAAAATTCTCCATGCGACTTTATGAGGTCATGTTCAGAGAAATAATATGCCAGATGTGATGGTCAGGGAATTCTCCTCGGATCAGCTGTTTTCCTCTCATGGAACATTGCATTTCCTCGCATTTTAATCGTCCTTTCTTCCAAAATGTGTCGGATGGCACATATTTTAACCTAGGATTTCAAGAATTTCCGGGACCCCTCTAGATTTCCTCTTTTACAGTTCACCAATTCCCACCCCTGGATAGTGAAATGTCTCAGTGAAGCACTTGCTGAAAGTGCATGGGTTGGAAAATCAAATCCTCTCTGTGGACTGATTCACTGATTGGGTTTTTACATTGTTTTGCTGTCCTTTTCCAGTTTCCCTTTCTTCTGAGGGACCAACACTTACATATTGGTTAAATCAAAATGCGCCTTTAAATATGCAAATGTAGTAGTGTTGGTATAAAGTACTCCTGCTTGGCAGTAGCTAGTGGGAATTTCCCTATTAGCTCAGTCGGCAGAGTGCTGGACTCTCGTTCTGAGAGTCTGTGGTTCAGATCCCCTCAGTGGAGGTTGATATTTATCTGTTACAAAAATAAACACAATAAAAGGAAAGAAATATTTGTTTAATTGTACTTAAACACAGTTTACACTACAGAGTTGTTTATGGTGTCTAGCATGGTTGGAATAGGATAAAAATCTGTAGTGTTCACTGAGGGCAGTTAATCCTACCTCACACTGGTGACCATTTTAAAACTACTATTGAAGCCACCCATTCCCCATCCCAACCCGAAACCCACTTCAAAAAGGGAATGAAGTCTCAAATTGATATGAATTTCAATATTTTCTAGATAAAAGCTCCACAATTGTTTAGTCATTTGTATTTACAATCAAAGCCACTTCAGATTTCTTAATATTGTATCGATAAAAGGAATAAAAGAGGAAGTATTATTGGCTCATTCATTTCTTTTCATCATGAACCTGACCTGGTGCATAAAAGTTGCAGTGTTTGTCTGCCGTTTATTGTATGCCACACTCTCTCGCTGGCTGGATGATTTAAAAATAACTCGGCCTTTGATCCCGGTTTCAGATATGATACACGTTTTAGACAGGCCTCTAAAAATCGTAGCGATAGTTTCATTTGCGTGTCACTCAAATATATATTGTTCGCACATTGAATTTATGATTTACATGTACCATAGTTTGACACCCAATAACCGATGTATTTTTCGTGCTGGGGTGTCATTAAACATCTATTCTATTCTATTATATTCTATTGAATTTAAGACAACATTTACATGTTCATGACGTGTTACGTAAAAACAAAATGAGTTACCTGAATTTGTTTTTGTGTAACCCATAAATGGTTTATGGAAAAGAGACTTGTTTAGATTAGTCACCAGTGACACTGTTTTCTGTGCAAATAAATGTACATCCAATGAAAAAAATCAAAAGGCACATTATGCAAAAAATGATTTTTGTGTTCTGGCATATTGGACACATTATTTACATGCTTGCTGAGTCATCTGTAACACTAAATAGTGTTTACAATAAGCCAACTAAGATCTAGATATAAAAATACAAGTAATGTTGTTTAGTTTTACATGTATATAGACCTTATTTTTGGTTTATTCATTATTTTATGGAATAATACAGTTTTCGGTGGGTTTTTTTACCTGTGTGTGGTATTTATTACTGTATGTATATTATTTTTGTTGTTTTGAAAAACAAAACAATGTGGTATTCTATTAAAATGTACCCTTAAACAATAGTTTTTGAGCTCTTGATACTATATTTTTATTATATCGGTAGTTGTTTTAAGAAGGTGCTATATAAACTATGATTACAGGTGTTTGTTAATTGAGAAAAAGGTAATTCTTTGTTTTTAAGGAGTGTTGTTATCTACAAAATACTGATGTTTGTATATTTGATTATAAATCATTAGAAAAGGCTCTGTATAAATAAAACATTAAATTATTATTTGATTCTTTTGTTGTTGTTTTGTGTGTGCAGAGGACACACATTTAATTTAAAAAGAAAAAAGATTAAATTAAATGTAAAACATTTGTACTACCAGTATGCTTAGATTGTTTTCCCATTAGAATATCTGATGACTGATAAAGGTGGCATAATAATAGTAATGTACACCTACAGAAGTCTAATAAAATTTAAAGATAGATTTCATTTCATTTCTAGCTTATAACCAAATACGGTTCAAGCACACTGTCCTGGACACACACCTCAGATATCTGGGCTGTCTGTATAGGACAGTGGGTTAGTGGTTAGTGAGAAAAGAGGGTGTAGCGGTCTTACACCTACCCAATGAGTCATTAAAACTCGCTCTGGGCGGGAGTCGGTACCAGGCTGCGAACCCGGTACCTACATGTACCAGCCTTATGTCCGATGTACTAACCACGAGACGACTGAGGCCGGTTAAAGATAGATACATGGAGGTATATGTCCCATTTAGCAGCATGATTCTAAAGTGTATGTACTTAAACCTACAAAGTATCTTGTGTATTTACATCCTTAACCTGACCTCTAACCTATCATCCTATGGCATTTCATTAGTCCGGTCCGAACATCCCAATAGCCAATGAATTGGCCAAAATCTTTCAATAAACCAAATCATCAACAACAAAAAACTGCATTCAAACCCAAAGATTGGCTTGGATGAAGTGGGTGCAAAAGAAAAAAAAAGAGTTTGAATTGAAATGGTAAAGGAGAAAGAAAGAAGTTCCTATCATGTGATTAGATCAGAAAGCTCGAAGCTCATTTGAAGATGTTCATCATTTTATTGGCTGTTGGGATGTTTGGACTAGTCCAATGGAATGGAGGGGGTGCGATAGGTCGAAGGTCAAGTTAATTATTCAATTATTCAAATCTACAATGTTTTAGAAACTCCTTAGTCAATGTGCCTATTATGTTAAATTCTGTATGTTCACATAAATGGTTTGTATCGAACATTTGATTGTAAAAAAAAAAAAAAAATCCAGTTTATTTACAGGTAATGAACTTTAAAAAAAAACGTTTCTTCATTTCTTTCTTTATTATTATAAAAAAAATATTCGGGGGGGTGGGGGGAGGGGGGGGTACTTTGTTTTATATATATATCAAACTATTTTACATTAATAATAAACCAATTTACAAATGTTATTTTACTGTGTTTAATGTCAAACGACTAGTGTTCCTATTAAGCTGGATAAGTTCACCGTTTTTCTAGTAATCATTATTCAATAATTTGCAATGATTTTGAAGATTATCTTTAATGTAAGGACTGACATTGTACTAAAAACAAAATAGCACATCTTCGTGTGGGTGTTTAAGAAAAGAAAAAGTAACCAGTTACAAATATACCGTATGGCCTTGATTAGAACTGCAAGCAGTCCTTGGCATCGCAAAATGTTATCTATATAAAAAATTGTTCTAGTCTTTTTTGTTTTTATCTGTAAAATTCCTTGACGATGTCATTAAATATGTTGGCAGCTTTTGGCCAAATAATTTTACAATATTTGGGTGACTTGTTAGCCGTTTCCGGTGAATACGGCTTTTTTCTCTTCTTTTTTTAACCTATATTAGTTGTTTGTACTGAACGTAGGCACTAAACTAAGTAGAGACACAATTAGATGCGCTGTTTTTATGTGGACTGGGGTATAATTCACAAAGCTCTCTTAGGCTCTTCTAGACAACAAAGCAACCTCTTTGCAAGTCTTTTAGCATTGCACTGCGAGATCGCAAAGTTGCGAGCGTTTAGTGAATTAGGCCCCAGATCTCTAGCTATATAACTTATTTAACTCGACATCGTGTTAAAAGGGAACATGGCTAATATGTTGATGCCTATAACATGAACGTAGAATGCATATGGTTTTTCAATCATGGTCACTTAAACAATAATATGTCTGCTTTATACATTAAAACAAGAGGTTATTGACATAAGCAACTTCCCCCTAGTTCTGGAGCAAGACATCAAATTCGGGCAAAAAATTATAGATATTCGGGAAAATGTGCTAACTTGTATTTCCATTAGTCTACTCTCAAAATTAGTTGTAATCTTGTAAAAATGCGTAGTGATTCATTTGCAACCCCATATAACCGTAAATAAAATGTGTTGAGTGTGTCGTTAAATAAAAAGTGTCCTTCCTTCCTTGACCAACATCTTGTACCACAGGCAATGTGATTTTTCAGCTTTTTATCCGATTTCACCTGTTCTTGCGTGAATTATAGAATTTTGTTTTGTTTAGTGACACCACTAGAGCAAATTGATTTAATAATCGCCAGCTATTGGGAATGAATTAATGAATGTTTAACGACACCCCCGCACGAAAAATACATCGACTATTGGGTATCAAACTCGGCTATTTTTATAATTTTGACATATAGTCTTAGAAAGGAAACCTGCTACATTTTTCCATTATTAGCAAGGGATCTTTTATGTGCACCATCCCACGGGAAGGATAACACATACCAAGGCCTTTGATATATCAGTAGTGGTGCATTGGTTGGAAAGAGAAATAGCCCAATGGGTCCACCGACTGGTTTTTGTGTGAAATGATTTTCACAAAGTAGATTGGATTTGATCTAAAATGCTTTAAAATGACATTTGCTTAGGTATTGTATTGAGGTTTTTAGCTTTTTAAAGATTATTTCACTTTTATTTTTAAATGGGTACATGCCCTATCTTGCTGGTGTGACGTGTGTGTGTGTGTGTGGGGGGGGTCAAATGTTTGAGAGAACAGCACACATAATAGAGTCCAGCAAATTCTAAAGGGTCAATGATTTTTGGGAGGGGGCAATACCCGCGATACAGGCTTGAATGGGTATTGTATTTATAAGTTTACTAAATGGCAAACAAATTAATGTGCCTTGTATAAAGTTACTCACAACATAGAAATACAGTTCAAAAATATAACTTTGTTTTTGTTTAAACCACCACACGCTGATTAATAACTAATCGGTAACTAATGTAAAACATTTTTGTTAATTCTCAGAGAAAAAACTCACTACATTTCTCCCATTACCAGCAAGGAATTGCACTTTCCTTAGATACAAAGCAGCACAAAGCGCGACCTTTGATTTACCATCACTGCGTTCGATGGAAGCAAAAATGTTCATGTGGTGGATCCAGAAAATCCATTTGGGGAGGGGCCCAATGACATGAGGTGGAATGCCAAGGGAACTTTGGGGGAGGTTTGGAGGTGGATCGTAAAATTTTTAAAATTAACATAAAATAAAATTATAACTCGCAAAATTTAGGGGGGCGGGGTTGGGCTTAGATCCGCCTCGGGGGGGGGGGGGTCAATCTGATTGGGGGGGGGGGGGATCCTACGACCTAACCACTACACCTCGGGCGAGCCTTCTAGCGACTGAGCTGTATCGAAAAAAACAAATGCCAGCACCCAGACTTTGCACTGACTTGTATATGATCTATTACGGCACGCAATGAGCTCATTCATTCTGCGTCTAGCACGCAAATGGTTTCAACGAAGCGACATTCTTCACATCCCAGTTGTGAAAAACAAACCCAAACATTTTTAACAATGACGGCTACATAGTAGAATTTTTATGGCAAAAATTTACGTTTTGTGCCATTGACTGACTGACTAAATGTTTAACGACACCCCAGCACCCCCACCCCCCAAAAAAAACCAACCCCGAAAAACAACAACAAAAAACCCCACAAACAAACATCGGCCATTGGGTGTCAAGGTGCCATTGACATGCTTCAAGTTGGAACGGTACAAGACTAATAAATGTCTGTTGGTCCATGTTTTGACGTCCACTAAATCGCTCAGTACCAGAAGCTTGTTAAGGAGGGTGAGCGATCACTGTTCGCGAGCGCTCAACACCCTGAATACAAGGAAGGAAGGAAATGTTTTATTTAACGACGCACTCAACACATTTTATTTACGGATATATGGCGTCAGATATATGGCTAAGGACCACAGATATTGAAGGAGGAAACCCGCTGTCGCCACTTCATGGGCTACTCTTTTCGATTGGCAGCGAGGGATCTTTTATATGCACCATCCTACAGACAGGGTAACACATACCACGGCCTTTGATGTACCAGTCATGGTGCACTGGCTGGAGCGAGAAATCCCTGAATACATGCCGGGATGTAGGTTAGTGGTAATAATCGAGGGATCATACTATAGGACGTCCTTTATGTATTCACCGGCCTCGGTGGCGTGGTTAGGCCATCGGTCTACAGGCTGGTAGGTACTGGGTTCGGATCCCAGTCGAGGCATGGGTTTTTTAATCCAGATACCGACTCCAAACCCTGAGTGAGTGCTCCGCAAGCCTCAATGGGTAGGTGTAAACCACTTGCACCGACCAGTGATCCATAACTGGTTCAACAAAGGCCATGGTTTGTGCTATCCTGCCTGTGGGAAGCGCAAATAAAAGATCCCTTGCTGCCTGTCGTAAAAGAGTAGCCTATATGGCGACAGCGGGTTTCCTCTATAAAAAAAAACAGTGTCAGAATGACCATATGTTTGACGTCCAATAGCCGATGATAAGATAAAAAATCAATGTGCTCTAGTGGCGTCGTTAAATAAAACAAACAAACAAAAATCTATGGATTCGGAATATTATCCCCGTCCAAACCATTGTCCCACGACTGGTATATACTAGGAAGATGTACGGTATATTCTGTTAAGCCTATTCGAATGTGCATGTTAAGGGTCTCTTGTTACTTTTCAGAAGGTGTTGCCTATATAGTAGCCTGCAGCAGGTTTCTCCTCTGTCTCTCTCTCTCTCTCTCTCTCTCTCTCTCTCTCTCTCTCTCTCTCTCTCTCTCTCTCTCTCTCTCTCTCTCTCTCTCTCTTTCCCCACCTCCCGCCCCTAAGATAACCAAATATCAAAAAATAAATAGTCGCAGTTTATTAAATGTTCAAATATGTTACACAAAATAATATGTCTTTCTGTTCCTTCCCTCACTGTCGCAATGGTCTTAAAGCCGTTTACCCCATATGCGCAGTGTTTGGCGTGGTGCGGGCGAGGATACGGAAAAACGAACATAATAAAATCGATTCAGTGATTATCAGTAGTTGCATTTCCATATATGCGCGGGATGGTTTTGGTGACCGGGTCAAACCGCGCACATGGAAAACGAAAGTTACGCACACGTAGCTGTGGTTTAAAAGCAGCACTATGCAGTGTCGCAGAATGGGTCCCCATTCAGTTAAGATCTTTGTTGAACCAGTTATGGATCACTGGTCGGTGCAAATGGTTTACACCTAGCCATTGAGCCTTGTGGAGCACTCACTCAGGGTTTGGAGTCGGTATCTGGATTAAAAATCCCATGCCTTGACTGGGATCCGGACCCAGTACCTACCAACCTGTAGACCGATGGCCTAACCACGATGCCACCGAGGCCGGTACTACTACCAAACAGATGCATGTATATAAGGTTGCAAACGAATCACTATGCATTTTTACATGGATTACAACTAATTTTGAGGGTAGAATAATGGGAAAACATGGTAAACAGGTCTCTGGTTAGTACACTTTGCACAAATATCTCTATAATTTTTGCCCGAATATCTCTATAATTTTTGCCCGAATATCTCTGTAATTTGTGCCAAAATTTGAGATTTTGCACACTATAGAGGCTGCACTCCTGTCTCGTACGCTTAAATGCATGTCTCAACCAGTGTCCAACGATTATAGTATATCAAATAACATGTGGCGGGAGCGGATTTTTTAATTTGACAAGCTTTTGTTGAAATTAGCTTATGTTAAACACAGTAGCTATAAATTGATGACGGCAGCATTTTTTCCTAATAATTTATATGTCGTGTGGTCATGGACTGGTACTGGTCACCACAAGATGAGTCAAGTCTTGAAAGTCGTGTAATGGAATGCAAATGGTTTTTCAGCTCGTGCTTTTCGTTTTAATTGAATGCAAAATAAAATGTCTACATCTGGTATTCTAATCTTGTCTGACCTTTGAAGTCACCACAAGGCTCGATATAGACCGGTCACTAATTGATGCATGACCGATAGCCCCATTTGCTTAGTGCGTTTAAGCCACTGGCCATAGTTCGGTTTTTTTGCAATGTAAAATAGTTTCACCTATCACAGATTCTTTAAAATGTAAATTACACATTACTTCTGGTCTAAATGACCCATTTTGACAAATTCGTCATGTTTCTGATCTTCCTTGTGTTTGTAGCAAATCAAAATTAATTTTTATGTAAAACAGAAGAGGTACGTACCTCAGAAACTAGAGTCAGTGGCTTTAAAGATTTGAGAGAGAGAGAGAGAGAGAGAGAGAGAGAGAGAGAGAGAGAGAGAGAGAGAGAGAGAGAGAGAGAGAGAGAGAGAGAGACAGAGACAGAGAGAGAGAACGATAGACACAGAGAGAGATAGACAGACAGAGAGACGGAGGGTGGAGAGTAAGGGTGAAGAAGAAAGATATAATGGGGCGAATTTACGAAGCCTCTTTTTCTTAAAGTTACATTATCTGGTTACCATATTATAACATCATGTACAAATGTGAAATACAAACTCAAATGCACTTTTAAAAAAGTCGTGTGTGTTCGCTATGAACGGATATCGTCAAACGTATACGCTTGATTCGTCGCCTGTGCCGCCATAGCTCGGCAAAACACAAACGACAGCCTGTTGTCGGTTTCAGTTAACACGTGCGTTTGCCGATTTCAAATTGTAGGGTTCGTCTCAAAAATTAAAAGAGAAATCTTGATCTTGACAACGTGTTATCGACAGTCGTACCTTCCTATTTCGGAATTGATATTTTATAAAGTGTTAGTAGAACTTTCAAAGTTTAGTTTGTATACTAGTAACACATTAATCATGTATATATTTTTAAAATAAAATATACTGAACGTTTTCTCTTCTTAAATTTACGTGTTAAAACCGACAAATTCAAATAAATATTATTTCGTTTGGAAAGGGTAAAGTTGGGTGGGGGTTGTTTAACGACATCAAAGATAAAGCATATTGATTTAATAATCATCCGACCCCATACAACCGTAAATAAAATGTGTTGTGTGCGTCGTTAAATAAAACATATTCTATCCTTCCTTCCATCTGCTGTTGGATGTCTGACATTTGGTAATTTTGACATATAATCTTAGACAGGAATCGGGTGCATGTACAGGGGGAGGGTATTGGAGGTCGAAACCCTTACTTGCCCAAGCTTAAACAAAATTGAAATGTATTTTTGGGGGGGAGCATGGCCCCATATAAACTTCGCTTAACACAGTCTATAACCCCAACCCCGCTGAAATCCCTGCACACGTGCCTTGAAAACCCCCTACATTTTTTTTTTAGCAAGGGATTGTTTATATGTA
This sequence comes from Gigantopelta aegis, assembly GCF_016097555.1. Taxonomy (NCBI): domain Eukaryota; kingdom Metazoa; phylum Mollusca; class Gastropoda; order Neomphalida; family Peltospiridae; genus Gigantopelta; species Gigantopelta aegis. The sequence goes on from NC_054708.1 coordinate 27,683,904, forward strand.
CCATCCCACAGACAGGATATCACATACCATGGTCTTTTCGTATACCCGCCGATAGGGATCGATTCTAGACTGACCGCGTATTTCCAAAAACCAACTTTTTAGGTCTATGTAATGAATAAAAATAGCATATAGTCTTGAAAAATATTACGTAAATCGAACACAGTACCCTCTTCCTCTACCCCTAGAGTGTTACGTAATTAGTAACACCCCCTTACATGTAACGCGTATGCCAACATCTGGCCACTGTCAAAATTTCAAGGCAAATCCCCCACTCACCGACCCCTGGAAAGGCGTTGTACCATACCTCTGTGGATATAAATATGTTTTGGAGATATGAGACGAGCCCTCAATCAAGACAGTTAAATTTGTTCAAAAATTGCGAAATCTCACGTGATCTCTTGTTGGGGAATTCTATATTTGTGATAAGCCAATGAAAACCGAGATCGGTACGAGCCCGTCAAAAATGTTCCACTTTCAAAATCATGGCTTTGTTTTTGACCTGGATAAGCCAGCGTAGTGAAACCAATGCGGAGTGCGGCGTCATATATGCACCAAACGTAATTGGATTTTCTGTTCTATATGCTTAAATAATAAAAATATTCCAGGGAATGTAGTTTTAAAGGAACATTCCTGAGTTTGCTGCAATTTTTAAGATGTTATCGACTAACATAGACTTTTTAACGATTGTAATTAAGACGACCAGAAACACATTTAATATACAGACTGTTATTCTAAACAAGGAAATATATATAATATGTAAGTTTAATCGTAGAAATATTTTATTAGTCGAAACATCTTACAATGCAACAAACTCAGGAATGTCCCTTTAAACGCATGTCTTTAAGTATTGTAAATGTATGTATTTAAAGTGACAGACCCTAGTTTCTAAACACTACGGCGTACCTTTTACTATTCGTTTTTGAAAACTAAGTCAGACATTACTTAGATTTTTTTTTTTTTTTTTTTTTTTTTTACACCCAAAGTGTTTTTTAGTCATCCTGGTATTTCTAATACCACGAAATGCATTTTTTCATATTTATAAAAAAACACGTACCTCTGAAAAGTAACTGCTATTTAGAACTACCATAATGTACCTGCTATATCCAGTAACATAAATTTGTAACATCTGCATATTGAGGACCGCGATAAATTACTAGTAAGCTAGATCCTGAATTAGGGCTCCGTATTTGAAGAGATATTAACGGCCTAGGTGGCGTCGTGGTTAAGCCACCAGAATTAAGGCTGGTAGTACTGGTTTCGCAGCCCGGTGACACCGGCTACCACCCAGCGCGACTTTTAACGACTCAGTGAGTAGGTGTAAGACCACTACATCCTCTTTTCTCTCACTAACCACAAACAACTAACCCACTGTCCTGGACAGACAGTCTACATAGCTGAGGTGTGTGCCCAGGACAGCGTGCTTAAACCTTAATTGGATATAAGCACGGAACTAAGTTGAAGTGAAAAAATTAAGGGATACTGCACTTAAGGCTTCCGGGTTGAGCCTTATTCTCTAATGTTTTCATAAAATTTAATGCATTTCAAACATTTATAAACACTTAATCCATAGGGTGCACTTTTCATAACGTCCAGACGTTTTGTCAGTATGAATTGATATAATACATAACGCTAGGCTCAAACTACCAACTGGCACGACGAAGTTGGCCAGCTCGTCGATCTCTCGACTTCCACAACAGTCCAATTGCTAGTCTGAGCGCTCTTACAACTCGATTCTCGTCGTATACATACTTCTACGACCGATTAGTCGTAAGTGGGGAGTGGCGTAATTGCAACGCAACCGTTGAGTTGGCCAACTCCGTCGTGTCAGATGGTAACCTGATCCTAGCATAACGAAGTCAGTATGATAGTTCCCCGCAATTAGGCCGTTAAATGTCACAAAATGGAATGTAGCCTGTACCAAGATGCGAACCTGGTTTCTTCCAGTCTTAAGTCCGATGGCTTTAAAACCACTACCAGACGCGTGTCCGGGGTGGTGGTGGTGGCAGTGGGGGGGGGGGGGGGGGGGGGGAACCGTTTTCCCCAAATATATTTAAGTGCCTTTTCTTTCTTCTTCTTCTTTGACTAAAAAAAAAAATCCTTGTCTTGACCCTTTCACTAGTTAATGCATGCGCCCTTTTCCCCTTAGTCCCACTGACAAAAAAAAAAATCACCACCGAGGTCAGTTCTGCCGAATGAATGCGAACCCGGTACCTTTCATTCAGCCATAATTCTAATGACCACCATCGATGCCAGTGTGTGTGTACAGGGAACCATATATCTGACGTCACAGTATCCCTCCGCCCCCAGCTACACCAGTACCTGCTTTATAATGCTACATGTACTTTTACTCTCCCGTGTAACCTAATCACTCGATCAACTGGAGGAAATAGATCGAAGACCTTCTTGCCAATAAGTGGCACGCGGGAAGCCTGGCCTGTTTAAACGGAAGACTCTGCACCGTTCGTTCATCAGAAGGCCAGGGAGATGGGGCTGGACGGAAAAGGGAAAAACTAATAACGTCGATGTGAACGTATATCAATTTGTCCAGCTAACCAACAGGAGCGAATTAATCTCTTACAATTGATTAATGCGGCCGTTCCAGTTCCCTGGTGACCTACGTTTGTTGCAGATGGACTAGTTTTTACTGCTCCAGAAGCTACTCATCTGAGGTAATATTGACCTGTCCTGAAACACGACCCCCCCCCCCCCCCCCCCCCCCCCCCCCCCAAAAAAAAAGAAAGAAAAAAGATTCACTTCGAATATCAAGGCCATGGTATGTACTGTCTAGTCTGTAGGGACAACCCAGTGTTAAAGCGCTCAGTCTAGGATCGATCGCCGTCGGTGGGCCCAATGGGCTATTTCTCGATCCAGCCAGTGCTCTACGACTGATGTATCAAAAGCCGTGGTATGTGTTATCCCGTGTGTGGGATGGTGCATATAAAAGATCCCTTGCTATTAATCGAATAATGTAGCAGATTTAGCAAATATATGACATCCAATAGCCGATGATTAATAAATATTGGGCTCGACAGTGTTGCCGATAAATAAAACAAACACTTAAAGGGACATTCCTGAGTTTGCTGCAACTTTTAAGATGTTATCGACTAACAGAGACCTTTTAACGATTGTAATTACATATATATTTTTCTACATAAAATATTAGTGGCTGTATATTAAACGTGTTTCTGATCTTTCTAGTATTTGTCATTTTATATTTAAAAATTGATTTTTTTTTCGTAAGTATGAAATTGTTTAAGACAAAATCCAGTTAGGGCTTCTTACATATATTAAGACGACCAGAAACACATTGAATATACAGACACTGATATTCTAAATAAGAACATATATTTAATATTTAAGTTTAATCGTAGAAATATTTTATTAGTCGGAAACTATCTTACAATGCAGCAAACTCAGGAATATCCCTTTAACTTTTGTCTGTAGGGAAAATGCATATAAAACATATGTTGCTGCTAATACAAAAATTTAACGGGTTTCCTCTGAAGACTGTTATGTCAGAATCACCAAATAGCTTCCTGTCTCATTAGTGACATCGTAGATCAGGAAACAACAATCCCTATGGGTACCCATTGTGTTTCGTTACACGCTGATTTGTTTTTCTACACGTGCACATGGTACCATTTGGATACCATTTTTTTCTAACTAATAATGTCGGTACAGTAGCTAGCTGGGTGGTAGGAACAAGGAGTGGGGGATGTGGGTAGTTGCCATCAGTGAAGGAAGGAAGAAAGGAATTTTTATTTAACGACGCGCGCACTCAACACATTAGAATTACGGTTATATGGAAAAGAAAGAAATGTTTTATTTAACGACGCGCTCAACACATTTTATTTACGGTTATATGGCGTCAGACATATGGTTAAGGACCACACAGGTATTGAGAGAGGAAATCCGCTATCGCCACTTCATGGGCTACTCTTTTCGATTAGCAGCAAGGGATCTTTTATATGCACCATCCCATAGACATGATAGCACATACCACAGTCTTTGATGTACCAGTCGTGTTGCACTGGCTGGAGCGAGAAATAGCACAATGGGCCCACTGACGGGGCTCGATCCCAAACCGACCGCGCATCAAGCGAGCGCTGTACCACTGGGCTACGCCTCGCCCCCGGTTATATGGCGTCGGACATACATTTTGTATGGTTACGGACAACAGAGATAATGCGAGAGGAAACCCGCTGCCGCCACGTAATGTGCTACTGTTTCTGATTTGCAGCAATACAAGAGATCGTTTATATGCAGCATCTATGAGACAGGTCAGTACACCATTTGTTGACCACTGGCTGAAACGAGAAATAGCCCAGCGGGCCTACCGATGTGAATCGATCATAGACTGACCGCGATACAAGCGAGCGCTCTACCACTGGGCTACGTCCCACTCTTGCCATCAGTGAATTTCTCCGATATATATATAACATACATTTCCTAATTAAAAACAAAGAACATCGATATATGATATTAGGTTAATTCTACCAGAGGCCTAGCCTAGTTTAAAGCTGCAATATTGAGTATAATATACTAGATGTATATAATTATAACAGCTGTGGGGCAAATTAATTTGTACACGACTTGCTTTAGTGAAAGAAGCGAGGTGGGATTTATCTCAGTCGGTAGAGCACTCGCCTGAGGTTGGGTCGTAGGATCGAACCTTCTTGGCGGACCCATTCTCTGTCTGCATTTTTTTTTTGCATTGTGGGTTGGGGATTTTTTTTTTTTTTTTTTTTTTTTTTTTCCCGCAGTGCTTGTGATCTAAGTAGGCCCTACAGCATTCCAGTAACGGGGTCTATCATAATCTGACAAACAATAATAGCAATAGAAAGCTTTATTAACGTCAAAAAATAAAAGAACAAGTCTACGACTACTCCACAATTCAGTAGTAACAAAGGGCCTTTGTTGCAAGCGACTGGAGCGTGAACGCGCCGGAAGTAAGTTAGTGGCTGATTGGAGCCGCTTAGCGTTATGCATATCATTAGTAGATAAGTATGTTTCTAACAGAGGCTATAGTCTATGTGATCAAATTGCATTCTAGCTACTATCATATACAAATTCAGTTCTAGTTGGATCCAACGCTTTTGGTACGTGAATTCCCTGCACAGTCAGCTGACCTACAAAATAACGTAAACACGTTTTTTTCTGATATATAAATATTTTGGTTGTCTTAAAAATACTTTATTTATCCGGCAAAAGGCCTATATACACCACATCCCACGATATGTTCGTATAATATATAACAAATGAAAGCTATGGAGCCTATATAGATCATAGTAGCACGAATAATAATTGTTTGGTAATGTAATGTTATACACGATTATAAATGAAACTTTAAGTTCGCCTCGTCATATATTATAACATTTAATACGTTAATGTAAAATACACATTTTCATTTGTGATGGACGTTACCGCTATCAATGATTAATCGTCAACTGCCATCATACCCATGGGCGGATCCAAGGGGGGGACCAGGGGGACGCGTCCCCCCAAAAAAATTGTTCAAGTGCCCTCAAAATGTCCAAGTGCCCTTTTTGTTTGTAGAATTTTTTTTTTTTTAAGTAAACAATAATTATATTGTAGATAAATGAAATCAAGATTTTCGTGTACATGCGCAAGCTTGCAGATATGTGTCTGTGTTATTGAGTCTCAATGGGGCCCCATTGAGGTTCTAACGCGAGTGACGCCAATTTACTTCATTATTGCTAGTATATTATGACGTAGAACTGTAGGAATTCATATTAATTGTAAATATCAAAACTTGTAGTAAGGTGCCCTTTTGACGAGTCAATGTGCCCTTCTTTTTTGGTCCCCCCCTAAAAATATTTCCTGGATCCGCCCATGATACCGCATAAAAAGTTAAACGAGAAATAACCCAATGGGTCCACCGACGGAGATTAAACGAGCACTTTACCACTAGGCTACGTTCCGCCCCAGAATGCAATTAAAAACCCACTATAAAAGTACATACGCTATATTCTGTACAAGAAATATGAGAGATTATGAATCATTATGAGAGAATGTCAGTGATATTCAGCGATGTCTATCCGTCTAAATAGTCGGGGTGGCAATATAAATATAATCTGGTCATTGAAATAGAGTCTTCTCCAAGTAGAGGAAAATGACTCTATTGAACTAAAAAGGGCATTTAAAAAACCTGACCCTTCGTCCCTCTCCCTCATTGGTAACGGCCCTGGTCCAGAATAAACCTCCTCATGCTCCCCTGAAAATTACATTTAAAAAAGAGAAAAATTATGTTCTTGGAACAGGGGAGGTTTTAAGCCCCCTCCCCCCCCCAAACCACCCTATCTGTACACGCGTCTGTTAATCGAGGAGCGGACTGGGCGGAGACCAGATACACACATACACAGAGAGAGAGAGAGAGAGAGAGAGAGAGAGAGAGAGAGAGAGAGAGAGAGAGAGAGAGAGAGAGAGATACATAAATACATACATTCATTTATTAATCAGGCAATTGGATGTCAAACATTTGGTAATTCGACAGATATTCTTAGAGAGAAACCCCGATATATTTTTCCATTAGTAGCAAGGGATCTTTTATATGCACCATCCCGCAGACAGAATATCACATACCATGACCTTTGAAAAACTAGTCGTGGTGCACTGGCTGGGACGAGAAATAGCCCAATGGGCCCACCGACCGGAGTCGATCCAAGACCAACCGCTCATCAAGCGTGCGCTTTACCATTGGGCTACGTCCCGCCCCACATTAATGTAACCAGACCAAAAACACACAAAAAACAACACCCCTCCCCCCCCCCCAAAAAAAAAAAAAAAAAAAAAAAAAAAAAAAAATGGATTCGCGACTGCAGTCCCTTATAACGTCTGCATTCTTTGAAAGAAGAACTGATTATTAATATTTAGGCCTATCGAATAACACGTCAACACACGCACGCATAAAAAATATATTTTTCAAAGTCATCCTTATTATCTGCCTGCGTAATTTCCCTAGACCGGAATTCAGCATCGTACTTGTTTTTATGATTGAGTTGTTCAAACAACTCTCGCAGACTGAATTCCCAATATTAGTCGCAACCTTGAGTGGAATAAACACAATGGTTTGCTTGGCGTAGGGCAATGGTGTCTATCTGAGCGAGTCACGATGATGAGTCTTCTTTTGTTTGTGATGCACACAGGGAACAAAGACTTGTCGAGTCATCGTCTGTTTTGCAGGTGGATGACCGCCAGCGCGTTCACCTTCACACAGATGATGCTCGTGCTCGACCCACTTCGAAGATGTAGTCGTTAAATCGGCCTTCAGGCGGGTAGATATTAGGTTCGCATCCCGATACCGGCCGTCGGTGGACCCATTGGACTGTTTCTCGCTCCAGCCAGTGCACCACGACTGGTACATCAAAGGCCGTGGTATGTGTTATCCTGTCTGTGAGATGGTGCATATAAAAAGATCTCTTGCTGCTAATCGAAAAAGAGTATCCCGTGAAGTGGCGACAGCGGGTTTCCTCTTTCAATATCTGTGTGGTCCTTAACCATATGTCCGACGCCATATAACCGTAAATAAAATGTGTTGAGTGCGTTGTTAAATTAAGTATTTCCTTCCTTGCCGATACCGGTTCCCACCAAGGGCGAGTTTTAACAAATGGGAATGTGTGAGGCTACTGAACAGACTTCTCTTGAACTAATAACTGACCAACTAATTAACTCACTGTCTGGATATACTTCCCAGGTAGATGTGTGCTCAGGGCAGCGTGCATGAACCTTGAGTGGGTATAAGCCACTAAATTGAGCAGAAAATAAGTTAAAATGAAATGTGATTGCTCACAAATAGCTTCATTTCATTTCACTTCAACTTATTTTCGTGCTTATATCCAATTAAGGTTCAAGCACGCTGTCCTGGGCACACATACCTCATCTTCCTGGGTTGTCTGTCCAGTACAGTGGGTTAGTTGTTAGTGGTTAGTGAGAGAGAAGAGGGTGTAGTGGTCTAACACCTACCCATTTGAGTCGTTAAAACTCGCTCTGGGTGGGAGCCAGTACCGGGCTGCGAACCCTGTACCTACCAGCCTTATGTCCGATGACTTACCCACAGCATCACCAAGGCCGGTTAAAATGAAATGTGATTGCTCACAAATGGCTTCTGTGGTGAGGGTTTCATTGTTTGTTTAAGTTTTGGCTTCGCATTCTCAGTATCTGCTCCAACCCAGAGTGAAAGTTCAAGTTTGTTTTGATTTGCGACACCACTAGAGCACACTGGTTAATTATTCATTTGTCAAGTACATTTGAAACATCTGGTAATTCTGACACCTAATCTTCCGAGAAAACCTTCTACCTTTTTTCCCCATTAGTAGCAAGGGATCTTTTATATGCTCTTTCCACACGGCCTTTGGTGTACTAATTGTGGTGCACTGGTTAGACCAAGAGTCAAAAGAACAAGTTATACACCAAACAATCGTAGTTCAAAATATACTCAGACAGGGCTCGAAATGGGAAGTAAAATATGGCCTGCTGTTATTAAAAAAATAAATAGGCCAAAAGAAATATGTCCTGCTAAGACAAAATATGGCCTTCTCAGGGCCGTAGCTAGCGGGGGTGGGGTGGGGGTGGAGAACAATTTTTGTTATTTATAGAAACTTAAAGAAAATGTTCTTCTTAACCGTTTAAAGAGTTTTAGACTATTAACTACTCAGTCTCTCCCCCCCCCCCCAACAAAACATCCTAGCTACGGCCCTGTTTCTGGATTTGTGAAAGCATAGGGTGAAGGAAGAGTTTGGGGTAGTGTGTGTGAAAATAAGGACCTCTAAGGTGTATTTTAGAGCATTATCGAATTAAAACAGATTTACAAGCTAAATAACAGATGGGGTAATCGTTCATACACCCGTCTCTTGAAAAAATTACCAGCGATTTTTGTTTTTTGGTAATTTTAGTAGGGGAATTTCTTATTCGCTGCCTAGGTCTAAAATGGCCTGCTTTTCACTTTTCGCTGATCGCTATTTCGAGCCCTGTGCTGAGGTGTCGTTAATATTCCTTTCGTTTCCTACCACAAGTTCAAGTTCTTTATTGCTTTAAGTGCTTTTTACAACTTATCAGCATAATACAGTATACAACAAAATAATAAATATATACAGCACATGTACAGGATTATGGTGGAGAGTGATTCAGTAACAAATAATAACAATAATAATGATAATAAATAAATAAAATTGACATACCCTAGTTTTTAAACACTAAGGCATATTTTTCACTATTAGAGCCGTTTATGATCACTGAAATCAAACATTACTTATATTTTATTGTTTATATTATCCATTTCCGTACAACCGACGTTTTTCTGGTCATCCTGGTGTTTCATATGTTTTAAAAACACCCGTGCATCTGAGAAGTAGCAATTTATTGATTAGAGTTCTAGTCTATTCCTAAGGATATTTCCCGTTTTAACGCCATAGACTCGTCTTTCACTCTATTGTAACTATATCCAAATGAATTACAGGTACCGTTTGTAAATGAACTAAACGTAGTGTCCATTTTATTACGGGTTAAAACTAGGGTCTACGCCTTTAAGGTTCTGTTGACTTATATTAATTAATACTAATAACATACAAGTCATTTTTAAGTATACTGCGAGATACATGTATTATTGGTTTAATAGAACCACTTCAGGGGTACGAAAATTAATATTCTAAACAATAAAATAAGAGTACATGTACTTCTAATTTAAAATACAAAACACGGCTTTAATAGTGAAAAATGCGCCGTAGTGTTTAAAAACTAGGGTCTGTCATTTTAATATTAACCAATTTGCACCAATAGCTGATCTCTAACGACATTTGCTCCAAATAAATATTTAGCATGAATTCATGAAACGTGTTCCAGTGACCTAATTCTATAAGTTAATTATTGCGCAGTTCTGTGACGCTATAAACGTACAGTTCTGTAAAACGCAATACCCGCATTGTCTACGCGGCCTGCGGGGTTCATCAAGCTGTTCGACCTATAAAATCGCCAGTGTCAAATTCCTGTCTTGGTCACCACGAAGACCCACATGTGCCACAGGAAGTCAAGATACCACACAAGTTAAAGAGTTCCAATTATGGATGTTGAATTGAATTTAAAGTACTTTCATCTACGATACATATATGGAAAAGCAAATGGATACGTATAAGCATAGTATGGCTTTTAACCGGAAGCCATACAGTATATATATATATATTATATATATAGCTATTTAACCGGATATATATATATATATATATATATATATATATATATAATATTAAATTTCATGACGACGGCGACTGCATAATTAACGTTTTTAACTCCATCATTAAGTTGTTCGTATTGGTCCCATTTCTCAAAAAACTATATGTCCTAGATCACTGAAACATTTATATTGTTGTTGCATTTACGAATCTTCATGTCAATGCATGTAAAAAAAAAAAAAAAAAAAAAAAAAAAAAAAAAAAAAAAAATCTAAATTTGAAAGGAACCAAAAAGGTATTTTTTATGTATTAATTGATGTGTCAAAACACATAAAATAAATCCTTTTGGGCTACATCGGTTCATAACTTTATATTTACTTTCCATAGTTATAATGCTTGAAAGGAATTAAAACAACCGAAAAAATAAGTTTTTTTTAGTTGCTTTAATTTTTAAATTAGCGTTTAGCTGAATGTTAATTTTTTGCGTTTAGTTTCATTTCTCAAACAATGTGAGTCCTACATCAGTGAAACTATGTTCATTGTTGCATTTATGCATGTTCATATTCAAAGCAGGTTAAATTGTGTTTTTAATTATAAAATTTTAATGTTTAATTAAAACACTTCAGCGTTTACAAGTAGCTCAATGTTAAAGGCGCAGAGCCTAGTTTTAAACCGTAAAAAATGGACACTAAGTTTTGTTAATTTACAAACCTATAACTCATTTGGATAAAGTTACAACAGAGTGAAAGAAGAGTCTGTGACGTTGAAACCGGGTAATATTCTTAAAAATAGACTAGAACTCGAATCAATAATCGCTACTTCTCAGACGCACGTGCGTTTTGAAAAATATGAAAAAATGCAAGATGACCAGAAACACTTCGGTTCTACGGAAATAGATAATCCAAAGAATAAAATATAATTAATGTTGATTTCGGTGATCATAAACGGCTCTAATAGTGAAAAATATGCTGTAGTGTTTAAAAACTAGGGCATGTCCCTTTAAGTTGCGTTTAGGGCCAATTCTCACACATGGCCTCTTGATTGACTTTTGACTTAGTTGCAGTTTTGAATGTTCATTTCAATGTATGCTTTTAATTTGTTTAATTTTTTTTTTAGAAAATAGCTACATCTCGTACCGTTGGTACACATCAAAAGCGAAATAGTATGGTACAGGTAGTAATGCAATTAACCAAATCAGATAACATATTTTTCATTTATTTTTTCTCTGTATATTTAATAATAAAACTAATGTTGATTTAATGTTTGTTACGCTTTTGGTGATGCAAAAGAATCGAAATGTCTGTGGTATCAGTTTGGAATCCCAGTCTCTGGCAACATGCATATTGAGAGATGCACTTAGATAGCACACGCGTAGTTTACAGTCCATGTATTTGACCAACTACGAAGGAGTAACAGCCAGCAGAAGAAGAAGAATAAGAAGAAGAAGAAGAAGAAGAAGAAGAAGAAGAAAAATGATGATGAAGATGAAGAAGATTAAGAAGTAGAAGAAGAATATGAAGAAGCAGAAGCAGAAGGGGCGGCGCAGAGGAAGAAGATTAAGAAGTAGAAGAAGAAGAAAAAGAAGAGGAACAATAGAAGAAAAGAAGAGAGACGCGGGTAGAAGAAGCGCGGGCGGCGCGGCGGGGTCGGCGCGGGGGCGCGCGGCCGGGCGCCCGCCGCGCGGGGCAGAAGATTCGGCGGTCCGGGCGGGGGGGGGAGGGCGCCGCGCGGCCGCCGTCCCCTCCGGCGCCCGCCGGGGCCGGCCGGGGGGGGGCCCGCGGCGCGGCGGCGGCCGCGGCGCGGCGGGGCCGTAGGGGGGGCCGGCCGCGCGCGGCCGGGCGCCCGCGGCGCCCCCCGCCCGGGGCTCGAGGTCCGCCTCGCGCGGCGGGCGCCGCGCACGCCCGGGTGGAAGGCGGGGCCCCGCGGCGCGCCCCCCGGCCGGGCCCCCGCGGGCGCGCGGGGTGGGGGGGTTAAGCCCGGCGGGGCGCCCCCCGCGCGGCCGGCCCGGGGGCGGGGGCGTAGCCTGCCCGCCTGGGGGGGGGGCCCGGCCCCCCGGCCCGCCGGGTGCCCCCCCCGGGCGCGGCCCCGCACCCGGGGGGCCCGCCCGCGGGGCCCCCCGCCCGGCGTCCGGGGCCGGGGGGGGCCGGTCCCCGCCCCACGCCCGCCCCCGGCGGGGCGGGCCGGCCGCGGGTCGCGGCGCGCCCCCGCGCGCGCCGCCCGCGCCGGGCGCGCGTGGCCCCCCGGCGCCCCGGCAGGCGCGCCCCGCCGGGCCCCGGCGCCCCGACGACGGGCGGCGGGTGGCGGCCCCCGAGGCTCCGCCCGGGGGGGGGCGCCCCGGGCCCGCGCCCCCGGCCGCGGCGCCCCCCGCGCCCCCGCCGGCGCCCCCGCGGCGGGGGGCGCGCCGCCCGGGCGCCGCGCGCGGCGCAGCGGCGGGCGGCCCGCCGGGCGCGGGCCCCGGCCCCGGGGCCGCGGCCCGGGCCACGCGCGGGCCGCGCCCGCCGTCGGGGAAGGGCGCGCGCCGGCCACCCCCCGCCCGGGGGGGCCGGCGGGGTGCGCGAAGAAGGCGGGCGCGGCGCCTAGCGCCCTTCGGCCGCCCCCGCGCGGCCCGGGGCCGCCGCGCCCGCCGGGCGGGGGCCCCCGGCGCCCGGGCGACGGGCGGCCCCCGTCCGGCGGCGGAGCCCCGGCGCGGCCCGCGCCGGCGGAAGCTATGCGGGAAGAAGGCCCCGGCTTCCGCAAGTAGCCCGACGAGCGCCCGCGAAGCGGCGCCGGCGCCGGGGCGGCGGCCGCCGGCGGCCAGCGGCAGCGGCGGCGGCCCGGCGCGCCCGGCCCCCGCCGCGCGGCGCCGGCCCGCGCGGGCCGGCCCGCGGAGCCCCGGGCGCGCGCGCTTTACCGGCGCGCGCCGGGCCGCCCCAGGGCGCCCCCCGCGCCCCCCCCGGCCCGGCGCCGCGGGATGATCGCGCGGCCCCCCGGGGCCGGCGCGGAAGCAGCTGGGCCCCGGCCCGCGGCCGCGAAGGCGGCCCGTCGGGGCGGGCCGCGGGCGGCCCGCCGCCCGGCCGGGGTGCCACCCCCCGCCCCCGCCGCCCGCGCCTAGCGGCGGCGGGGCGCGCAGCGCGCCGCCGTAGCGGGCGCGGCCGGGCCCCCGGAAGGACGGCGCCGGCCCCAGCCGCCCGTCGCCGCGGCGCGGTGGCCCGGGCGCGGAACTGGCGGCGGCAGATGCCCGCGGCCGGCGGTAGAGGATGAATGGCGGCTCCCGAGATTAAGCGCCGGGATTAGGGAGAAAAGAAGAAAAAGCGGTAGAAAGGAAGGGGCCGTGAAAGAGAGAAGAGAAAGAAGGAGAAAAGGAAGAAGAGAAAGGGAGGAGGGAAGGAGAAGATGAAAGGGTAGAAGGGGGAGGGCCCGAAAAGGAGGGGGGAAGTAGAAGAAGATGAAGAAGAAGGAGCGGAAGAGGGCCGCTAGAAGAAAAAGAAAGGGCCGCGGAAGCGGAGCCTGAAGAGAAGAAGCCCCGTCTGAGGGAACGGAAGAAGGAAGGAAGAAGAGAGCGGCTCGCGAAGAAAGGGAGAAAGAAGAAGAGCGCGGGAAGCGGCAGAAGAGAAAAGTTAGGAAGGGGGCGGCCCCCGGGTGCCCCCCCCGGGAGGGAAGAAGAAGAGCCCCGCGAAGCGGAAAAAGGGGGGGCGGGAGAAAAAGGAGGGATAGGAGGAAGGAAGAGGAGAGGGGGGGGGAGGGAGGGGGAGGAGGGGAGGGGGAGGGAAGAAGAAGAAAAACAAAAAGGCCGGAAGGAGAAAAGGGGCGAAGAATGAGGGAAAAAGGAAAAGAAGAAGGGGGCCCGGCCGAAGATGGGGAGGCGGAGAGGGACGAAAAAGGGAAAGGGGGAGAGAGGGGGAAAGAGGAGAGGAGAGAGGGCGGAAGAAGGGGAAAGGGGAGAGAAAGAGCCGAGATGGGAAGGAAGAGGGGGAGGGGAGTCGAAAGCGATAAGGGAGCCCGAGGGAAAACCCCGGGAAAAGAAGAGAGGAGAAAGGGGAAGAAAAGGGAAGAGAAAAAGGGGAGAGAGAGGGGGGGAGAAGGAGAAAAGAAGGGAAGAGGCGGGGAGAAGGGAAAAGGGGGCGGGGAGAGATGGGGGCAGAGGAGAAGGGGGGGAAGCGGAGAGAGGAAGGGGGAAAAGAGGGAGGGAGGGGGACAGAAGAAGAAAAGGGAGCGGGAGCAAAGAGAAAGGGAGGGAGAGGGAAAGAAGAAGGAGAGAAAGAAAGGAAAGGAGCGGGGAAGGAGGGGAAGGGGAGAGGAGGGGAAGGGAGGAAAGAGGAGAAGAGAGGGGAAGAAAGAGGGGGAAAAGAAAGAAGAAGGGGGGGGAAGGGAAGAAGAGGGGAAAAGAGGGAAAAGGTGAGAAGGGAAGAAAGGCCGCGAAGAAAAAGAGGGAGGGGGGAGGGAGAGGGAGAAAAGGAAAAAAGAAGGGGAAAGAAGGAAAAGAAGAAAAAAAGGGGAGAAGAAAAAGAAGAAGGGGAGAAGGAAAAGAAGGCCGAAAGGAGAAAAGAAGGGGGGAGGGCCAAGAGGGAAAACGAGGAAGAGAAAGAAGGAAGGGAAAAAGGGAGAGGAGAGAAGAAAGAGGGAAGAAAAAAAGAAGGAGAAAAAAAGAAAAGGGGAAAAGGAGAAGAGGAGGGGGAGAAGGGAAGGCGAGAGGGGGAAGAAGAGAGAGGGAGGAAAGAGAAAGAAAGAGGGAGAAAGGAGAGAAAGGGAAGGAAAAAAAGAGAGGGAGAGGAAGAAAAAGGAAGGAAGGGAAAGGGGAAAAAAGGGGGGAATGAAGAAAGGAGGGGAAGGGAGGGGAGAGGGGAGAAGGAAAGAAGGAGAAGAAGAGAAGGAAGGAGAGGGGAGAAGGGAAGGGAAAGAAAGGAGGAGAAAAGGAAAAAGGGAAGGGGGAGGAAGGAAGGAAAGAGGAGGAAGAGAAGAGGAAGAAGTGGGGAAGGAGGGGGGAGGGGAAGGGAAGGAAGAAGGGAAAAAGAAAAAAGGGGGGGGGGGGGAGAGGGGGAGAGGAGAAGGGAAGAAGAAAAGGGAAGGGGAAAAGAAAGGGGGGGGAAGGGAAGAAGGAAAGAGAGAGGGAGGAAAAGAAAGAAAGAAAGGGGAAGAGGGAGGGGGAAAAAGAGGGGGGAGGAAGGAGAAGGGAGGAGGGAAAAGGGGGGGAAAGGGGAGGGGGGAGAGAAGAAGGTGAAAAGGAGGAGAGGAAGGAAGAGGGGGGAGGGGAAGGGAGAGGGAGGAGAGAGAGGAGAAGAGGAAAGCGAGGAAGAAGAAAGGGGGAAAGAAAGGGGGGAAGGGAGGAAGAATAGAGAGTGGGAAGGAAGAGAAAAAAGAAGGAAAGGGGGGAAAAGAAAGAAAGGGAAGGAGAAGGAAAGAAAAAGAGAAAAAAGAAGAAGAAAGAAGGGGGTAAAGGGGAAAAAGAAGGAGAGAAGAAGAGAAAAGGGGAGAAAAAGGGGAGAGGAGAGAAGAAGAAGGAGGGGAAGAAGAAAGGAAGAAGAAGGGAAGGAGAGGGGGAAGGAGAAATAGGTAAAGAGAGAAAAAAAACGGGGATAGGAAGAAGAAAGAGAGAAAAAAGAAGGAAAAAAAGGGGGGAAGAGAGGGAAAGAAAGGGGAGGGGGGAAAAAAAAGAGAAGAAGAAAAAGAGCTTGAAAAGAGAAAGGGGAGAAGAAGAAGAAGGAAAAAGAAGGGGAAGAAGAAGAGGGAAAGAAGAGGAGGGAAAAAAGGAAAGAGAAAAGGGAAGGAAGAAAGAAAAAAAGGAAGAAGTGAAGAGGGAGAGGGAAGAAGGGGGAGGGAAGAAGAGGGAAAAGAAGAAAAGAAGGAGGGGGAAGGAAGAAGGGGAAAAAGAAGAAAAGGGGAAGGGGAAAAGGGAGAAAAGAAGAGGAGGGGAAAGGAGGGAGAAGGGAAGAAGAAGGAAGAAAGAAGAAGAGAAGAAGAAAAAGAGGGGGGAAGGGGAAAGGAAGAAGAAGAAGAAGAAGAAGAAGGGGAAAAAGGGGGAAGAGGGGAGAAAGGAAGGAGAAGAAGAAAGAAAAGAGGAAGGGGGAAGAAGAAGAAGAAGAAGAAGAAGGGAAGAAAAAGAAGAAAGAAGAGGGAGGGAAGGGGAAGAAGGGGAAGGAGAGAAAGGAAGAAGAAGAAGAAGAAGAAATGAAGGGAGAAGAAGAAAGAAAAAAAAGAAGAAAGAAGAAGAAGAAGAAGAAGAAGAAGAGGAAGGGAAAAAAGGAAGAAGAAGAAGAAAGAAGGAGAAGGGGAAAAAAGAAGAAAGAAGGGAAGGAGGAAAGAAGAAGAAGAAGAGAAGAAGAAGGAGGGAGATAAAAGGGAAAAAGGGAAGAGAAAGGAGTAGAGAAAAAAAGAAAGGGGAGAGGGAAGGGAAAAGAAGGGAGGGAGGGGAAGAAGAGAGAAGGATAAGAAGGGGGGGGGGGAAAAAAAAGAGGGAGAAATGAAAGAGAAGGGAAAAAAAAGAAGAAGAAGAAGGGAAGAAATAAGAAGAAGGAGGAAGAGGGAAGAAGGAGAAAGGGAAGAAGGAAAGAGAGGAGAAGAAAGAAGAGAGAAGAAGAAGAAGGGAGGGAAGGAGAGAAAGGGGGGAGAAAGGGGGAGAAAAGAGAAGGAAGAAGGAGAAGTGAGGGGAGAAGAAGGAAAAAGAGAGAAGAAGAAGAAAAGGAAGGAAGAGAGAAGAAGAAAGAAAGAAGAAGGGGAAAAGGGAAGAAGGAGGGAAGAAAAGGGGAAAAGAAGAAGAGAAGAAAGAAGAAGAAGAAGAATAAAGGGGAGCAAGGGGAGGGAGAGAAAAAAAAAAGAGAAGGGGGGAAATGAGGAAATAGGGGGGAAGAAAAAGAGAAAAAGAAGAAGAAGAAAAGAAGTGAGGCGAAGGAAGGGGAAGGGGGGATAGAAGAGGAAGATGAGGAAGGAAGAAAAGGAGAAAGATAAAGGGAAAGGAGAAGAAGGGGAGAGGAAGGGAGAAGGAGGGGGGAGAAGAGGGAGAAAAAGGAAGAAGGGAAGAAGAGGAAGGGGAAGAGGAGAAGAAAAAGAAGAAAGAAGAAAAAAGGGAAAGGGGAAGGAAGAAGAAAGAAAAAAGAGGAGAAAGGGAGAGGAAAAGGAAGAAGAAAAAAAAAGAATAAGAAGGGGAGGGGAGAAGGGGAAGGGAAAGAGGGGGAAGGGGAGAAAGAAAGGAGGGGGAAAAGAAGAAGAAGAAGAAGAAAAAAAAGAGAAGAAAAAAGGGAAGAAGGGAAGAGAGAAGGAAGAGAAGGAAAGGGGAAGAAAAAGGGGAAGGAAAGGAAAAAAGGGAAAGAGATAAAGAAGGAAGGGGGGAGAGAAAAAAGGGAAAAAGGGAAAAAAGAAAAGGAGGAAAAAGAAGGAATGGGGGAAGGGGGGAAAAAAAGGGAGGAAGAAAAAAGAAATGGAAAAGGGTAGGGGATGGAAAAGAAAAAGAAAGGAGGGAGGGGAGGGAAAAAAAAGGAGAAAGGAAAAGAAAAGGGGAAGAAGAAGAAGAGAAGAGAAGGGGGAGGAAAAAAGAAAGAGGAAAGGGGGTAGGGAAAAGAGAAAGGGAGGAAGGAAAGAAGGAGAGGGAAGAGGAGAAAAGGAGGGAAGAAGAGAAGAAAGAAGAAAGGAGAAAAGAGGGAAAAGAAGAAGAGAGAAGGAGAAAAGATAGGAAGAGAGGGAGAGAAAGAGGGAGGAGAGAAAGAGAGGAGGAGAGAGAGCGAGGAGAAGGGAGAAGAAAGAGAGGAGAGAAAGAGAGAGAAGAGAGAAAGAGGAAAGAGAGAGAGGAGAGAGAGAGAAAAAGAGAGAGAAGAGGAGGGGAAGAGAGAGAAGAGAGAGAGAGAGAGAGAGAGAGAGGAGAGAGAGAGGAGAGAGAGAGAGAGAGAGAGAGAGAGAGAGAGAGAGAGAGAGAGAGAGAGAGAGAGTAGGGAGAGAGAGAGAGAGAGAGAGAGAGGATTTGTAAAATATACCCTGTACTTATAGTCATTAACATTTGTCACATTACTTTGATGATTTTTTTTATCTCTCCACTTTACTATTTAAAAAACAAAAAAACATTAAAATTATATAACCTTACAATTTAGGCCGTGCCCGTTTATGTAACTCTATAACCTTTAGAAGCAAGTGTAACGTAATTCCTATCGATTTTTATTATTATCGCAGTGTGTTATCGCCCGTCTGATGAGTGAACGTTACAAAGTGCCAGACCTCACACGCGAGATGCTCCGCTTTGATTGCTACTGTCTCCAACTAGCGGAATGCAGCGACGTTGTGTCAGTCAAATATTCTGTAATCACTGTAGTTTGAGAAAAGCCGTTGCCCAACATGATTAAAACATTTCATAGAAACTTTTTTTTTTTTTTTTTTTTTTTGCGCTGCAAGTGTGGAAGTTCCATACATATTTGGTCATTAATGATGTGGACAGTGTTCTCGAAAAATCGGACGTAACTTTGGTAATGAACTCTCGATTATTGAGTTCCAGATCCTTACAAGGAAATGTTCTTTGAAAATCGAGATAATTTTGGAAAAGTATCATAGACAGATGTTTAAAAAGCTAATTCCGTCAATCTCACTCTTGGTTAAAGTCGCACGCCCTAGTTTCAGCCTGCGAAAATTAATTGTAATTTTGGTTAATCTACAAAACTGTAACACACTTAGATCACGTTTTTTTATAAAATAGAGTGAAAACACAGGTTTTATATCGATAAATACCATGGGAATCCCCGTGACTCAATTACTTGAAATAATTTTGAAAGTTAGTATTCTGATGTCACCGGTAGATGTCGCTCGACGCACAGAAATGCCTATGTCACGACAAATTTCCCAGAGTGCACACAGACTTGGGGTGCGTTCCTTTCACCTCTCCTGGGAATGTTCCAACTGTTCTGTTCTGGACAGCGAGTTTGGAACAGGAAGTTACTTTTAACATGGGTGCTTATGTTGAGGAAGTGGCTGCTGCAGCAACCATGAGACTTGAATCGGAATAAGATGACAATGATAGTCCGTCACTGACCATGTTGACTATACTACAGTGTTTGAAATAATAAATTTTATATATAAACCGCAATTAGCCTACATTTGCTATTCGGAACAGGGTACTAGTGGCTAACCTATTGTTATTAGCAATTAGATGCACCGTTTATTATTGTTGGTAGTAGTAGTAGTAGTAGTAGTAGTAGTAGTAGTAGTAGTAGTAGTAGTAGTAGTAGTAGTAGTAGTAGTAGTAGTAGTACAATCTGTAGGAACCAGAGGTGGGGAGGCACTTCCCCTCCCCAGGACGAAAATGTAAGGTTTTTTTTTGTCCTACTCTATTTAAATAAAGGTAACAATATAGCTTGTGCTCCCCCCCCCACCCCCCCACCCCCCAAGGTTGTATCCCCTCTCCAGCTATCGTAAGATTTAGCAAAATTATTTGTTTTAAGGGTTTGTAACGTTTTGTATTGAGATACTTACTTGTCTGAACTTTATTGTTAATGAAAATGTTCACGAACTGTGAAGAAAAACCTCACAAATGAACGACGAGCAAACGACAACAAATCGGATGTTGATTGCGCGAACCGTGCACGAGAAAACAAACCGAACCAAATGATAACGCTCACGTGGTATACCAACGTCTGTGACGTTGAAAATTGAAGATCCCCTCTAAAAATAGATTAGACCGTGTCTGCTCAACATTTTTTTTCTCAGGCGCGCGTGCGTTTTTAAGAAATACGAAAAATGCATTTTGTGGTATTACAAACACCAGGATTACCAGGATTACCAAAAAACACTTCAGGTGAATGAAAATGTATATTCTAAATAATAAAATTTAAGTAAAGTGCAATTTTATTTGTGAGAAAATGGGTTTAATAGCGAAAAACAACGGCGTAATGGTTAACAACTAGGGCGTGTCCTTTTAAGGTAGTAACGAATAATAATGAGGGAAAAGGGAGTATTTGCTACCAGTCTCAAATTCTGATATACACCTAGTTCAAAGACACGTATTAAGTGTGGTTTTTACTACGTCCGGATCTTGTTACATACCCTATATTTTGCGTGTATTCAAAACATGTGGCACCATGTTTCAACCGTATCTGAACCGAAATAGTGCAACAACTGGACACACAAACCAAAAATGTATAACCTACCGTACTCACAAAATCTCGATTGAAGTACTTGCATCATTATTAACCAAATAAATCATCAACAACAACCTTAAAAAATATCCCCGCCATGTTAAATTTGCTAAGTAGAGGGAAGCATCTCGCCGTGCACGTTACGAAAAATATTGACTTAACGTGCTCCGTGCACTAATATACAACCTATCAAAAAATGAAGTTTCTGGTTTCTATTGTTACACATGAACATACATGTAGTTATCTGGACAACATCTAAATTCTTCAGCTCTTCACACAGATGAAAGAATCTGTACTCAACCTCAAGGTCTCACTACACAGTTCACTTCCGCGTGAAAGTTCATCGATCACGGTCCACTATAGTTCTTAATTGTGACATAATATGTTGTGGTTCAGATTTAGACTTGCTAACCACAGACTACCCGTTGAAATAGGAAGAAAGGAAGAAAGATTATGTAATATATGTAATAGTGGTGACAAATTTCACTTCTTATTTGAATGTAAAGCACTAAATGATATTAGAGTACTATATTTATCTAATTATTATTATATACAGCCAAATGTTAAAAACATGAATATACTTTTTAATAAGTAGAGTAAATATGTATTAATAAAACTATGTGATTACACAAAACAAGGTTTAACAAGAATGTGATCTAGAAATGAACATGGTAACATGTATTTACTATATTATTTATTTATTATACTTTGTTCTCCAAAAGTTATCTGGATATGTTTGTAACTTGCTCACTTTGTAAATATTATATTATTATATTACCTCATGTACCATGTATATGGTCTGGGTGAATAAAGAATTGAACTAGTTCAAATATTCACTTCTAGTAATTGGGGTAGAATTAAAACAATTTGTGTTTTTCAATGATAAGCCTTTTGGCTGGATTTTGCCCATGCTATTTTGTAATATTATGCATTGACTTTTTGCGATATGGGTGTATATTGAAAGATGCGGCAGGTGTCGGTGGGTTCCAGAACAACCTGTTCGAATAGGTACTACACTAAGATGCGGTCATATAGCAAAACACTGAGACGGAAATGTTATCAATTTTGGAGTGAAAATTTAATGCTTTTATAATTATGTCAATGGTATATGTTGTTAGTGCCAACGAGAACCCGTTCTATTGACGATCTTCATTTGAAGTTGGGCAATTTAACATGGATATCAATGGCAGATGATATCTGTGTAATGAGATCTCAGACAAACTATACTCCATGAGTGGCACTCGTGATGAGACGGGCCTGATAAAATAGTATTTGACCCCGGCAAGCCGTAGTCCAGCGCGAGATTAAGGAACTGGTCAGGGTGTTTTGAAGAATGTGGTTAAAGTATAACAAATGACCTCGGTCGACTTAAAGGCACTGTCCTAAGTTTGCAGCGGTGTCGTCCCATTTGGTCGAATTCCCAATTGGTCGAAATGCCAATTGGTCAAAAAATAAGTACTCGTCTGTTATATAACCACTACCTGATTACCTGTGTATGTAATGAACATGGCCTCTTCGTGCTGTGCAGTGACTGTGACATTGTGAGTGCAACATTCTGAAAGAAACTGCTGCTTAAGTGGACATTTGTACTTGTATGTGTACTTGAAAGAATGAATATTTTAAAATGTTGAATTTTTTTTTTGGTTTTTGTGAAATAAACATTTTTAGATGGAGACCTTTTTTAATTATTTACGGACATTCACTACATTCAGTAGATAGATTATTTCGATATTTATCATATTTGCATACTTTGTGCGTTAAGCGATATCTATACCATCTATACAACAATAATCGGTTTCCAAATAATTTGGAACAGTTCATTATAATGATTGAGGTAACAATATGCATGTCAGTAAGACCACTGAACCATATCTATTGTTGTTTTAGCAGTTCGACCAATTGGGAATTCGACCAAATGGGAGTAAGCCTCGAATGCGTTTGCGGTGGTATACTAATTAATGTTTGTAGCACTCAGTTTTTACTTTAATTCGTTATATATATTTTTCCGTACGTACGAAATTATTGGGAGGTAAAATCCGGTTTGGGCTACTACAAACATTAGGACAACAACAAACACATTGTAAATACAGACACTGATATTCTAAATAAGAAAATGTATTTTATGGCTTTATTGGTCGGAAACATTTTACAATGGTTGTAAACTCAGGACTGTCCCTTTAACTGTTTATGATAAATATTCACAAATTAATTGATCTACGTTCAGCTGTCACTGCCCTATCACGCCTACTAATCCTCTGGAAATTGCCACAATGGGAGTTCATTTTATCATCATCATTATCATCATCTTCTTCTTCCTCCTCTTTTTTCTCCTCTTCCTCTACCCTCTTTCCTCTTCTTCCTCAACATTTTCCGCTTTCTTCTTAAAAGGACTATAACATGTAACTGAATTTGTAAAGTATAATTTAAAAAAAATATAGTTAGACACGATTAAAGGTGTATTTATTAAACTCTGTAGGAAAGCTAAAATAAGACCAGTGCCAATGACTTAGTTGTTGGGTCACCAGTCATCAGCGATACACTGATAGTTGCTGGGTTATAACGGCTCAGCAGGCCACAGACCACACTTATTTACGCTATATGTTTCTATATATAGCGTTAGTGACTATAGCATTTTTATCAATATCAGCAGGCCCATGGATTTTAGTGTATACATTTGCCTGCTTAGGGGCAACATACCCCGAAGAGGACAACCCTTGTTGTCCAGCTCTTTCTCCCAGGATATTGGTTTAAACAAATACCCCCACTAAACCTGGTCTGAGTACACCTATTTTACACAAAAAGCATCGGCCACTTAAAAGCTGTCTGCTATGAAATAATCACAGTCAAACAGCAGACTACTTGCGCGGACATATTTCCGGATTTTTGTCAACCAAATGGAAAGATAACTGTGATATGAGGCCAGTAGGCCACTTCACAGATTTTTGTCTCAATAACAATTAACCATGAGCCCCCTGCTCTGGAAAGATGTCTGAGGTGTGTACCCAGGACAGCGTGCTTAAATCTAAAGTGGATATAAATACAAATATTGAATATACATAAGTGGATATAAAACACGAATAAAAGACCTCTACACCATCTCTGATAACATCAAAATACTTTAATACACGAATAAAAGACCTCTACACCATCTCTGATAACATCAAAATACTTTAAAACACGAATAAAAGACCTCTACACCATCTCTGATAACATCAAAATACTTTAATACACGAATAAAAGACCTCTACACCATCTCTGATAACATCAAAATACTTAAAAGACCTCTACACCATCTCTGACATCACTTTAAATAAAAGACCTCTCTACATCCTTTATACTAAAAGACCTCTACACCATCTCTGATAACATCAAAATACTTTAATACACGAATAAAAGACCTCTACACCATCTCTGATAACATCAAAATACTTTAATACACGAATAAAAGACCTCTACACCATCTCTGATAACATCAAAATACTTTAATACACGAATAAAAGACCTCTACACCATCTCTGATAACATCAAAAAAAATACTGATAAAAGACACACCATCAAACATCAAAATACTTTATACACGAATAAAAGACCTCTACACCATCTCTGATAACATCAAAATACTTTAAAACACGAATAAAAGACCTCTACACCAACTCTGATAACATCAAAATACTTTAAAACACGAATTTTCTTGTTAGAGAAGCATATCTTATTTCATTTTAAAGGGACATTCCTGAGTTTGCTACAATTTGTAAGATGCTATTGACTAACAGAGACCTTTTAACGATTGTAATTACATATCAAATATATTTTTTTGCATAAAATATTAGTGGCTGTATATTAAACATGTTTCTGATCGTTCTAATATTTGTACTAGGTTACATTTTATTTTATTTCCTAAAATAGGTTTTTTTCGTACGTACGAAATTATTGGAAGACAAAATCCAGTTTGGGCTTCTTCCAAATATTAAGACGACCAGAAACACATTGAATATACAGACACTGATATTCTAAACAAGAAAATATATTTAATATGTAAGTTTAACTGTAGAGATATTTTATTAGTCGGAAACATCTTACAATGCAGCAAACTCATGTATTCCAAAATACACTACGATGTATTACATGCATGGCAATCTTTCCCAAGATATTATAACCGCCTCACTCAAACAGAAATTAAACATTGCAGCAAACTCGGGAATGTCCCTTTAAGATTAAAAGGGACTGTTATTCAATGCATTGATATAATATGCTGTCAAAAAACAAACATAGTTCAAACAGTGAACTGAAAATGATGACATGTAGTTCGAGTGTGGTAAAGCAATATAAAAGCAATATGATTGTTTAAAACTAAGCAAACACACGTACACCGTGCTTGCGCCAAAATTTACTCAACAAAATTGCGCACCACTTTCTCTTTGGCATTAACGGCTCCATTCAAATTCCATAGCACCACCACCACCCCCACCCGCCTGCTACCGATTCAATCGGGCTGCTGGTGCTCCCTTGCACCTGCCAGTGCAGGCGGTCCCTCCTTCCCCTACCCCCACCTTTCCTGTCATGGACGGAAGAGCCGACAGCCGTGCGCTACAACAGCTTGCTCTGAATGTACATGTACATGTACACCGTGCAGTTCAGTTAAAAACTAATTTGTCAACCATCAGAAAGCGGAAGCCACCGGCCCACCGTATCACGCGGCTATTTTTGTACTGATTAATCAAGCGTATTGATAGTTCATCCGTTTTTACGTTTGTTTATGGTGTCCGCATGAAACAGTCCTCACTATCTATTTCGGCGATGCATGCAAGGATTACATCGTCTCCCAGGGGTGTACGTGTTAGCGTAAAAACGGGATTATGTGAAACAGTCTCCGGGCAGTTCCTGCAATGGAGGGAACCGATATCTGATAGGATAGATGATGTTTTTTGTTCGTTTGATATGTTTTTTTGGATTTTTTTTTAGGGGGGGGGGGGGGGGGTTACGGGAGGGGGGATTCGGAGAGGGGGTGTAGGTATTTTTTTCTCTCTCTTTTTATGCTTGTTTTGTTTTGTTTTTTCGTTTAATTTTGTTTTATTTTCTATTACAATCTGATTTTTTCATGACCACCGGACTAATGTATCAGGTCTATAACTGATAACCAGCCTCGGTGGCGTTGTGGTTAGGCCATCGGTTTACAGGCTGGTAGGTACTGGGTTCGGATCCCTATGTTTGGTTTTTGACAGCATATTATATCAATACATTGAATAACAGTCTGTTTTAATCTTAAAGGGACATGTCCTCTAAAAAACCCAGTGTCAGAATGACCATATGTTTGACGTCCAATAGCCGATGATAAGATAAAAAATCAATGTGCTCTAGTTAAATAAAACAAACTTTACTTTACTATACCTGATAGGTACTGTGTTCGCATCTTCGGTTCCTGAAAATGACGGCAATGAATGGAATGGACATTACATTTTCTTGTTGTAAATGATATTTGTTTTTTAAAGTTTTTTTTTTTTTAGGGGTTTTTTGTTGTTCGTTTTTTTTTTTTGGGGGGGTGGGTGGGGTGGAGGGGTGTTTGTTTGTTTTTACTAACAAAATGGGACTTTAAACCATGATCACTGGGCTTGATGGCGTAGAACTTAGGCCATCGGCCGTGGGACTGATCGGTATCGGTACTGGTTCACCCTGGTACCAATTCCCACCATGGGTGAATTTTAAGTACGAAAATAACCGAAACATGAACAAATTAAATGCAAACCCATAATCGAATATATATATATATATATTGCGACTTATGCTATACAAGTCGTAAAGTACAATGTATATTATTCGCATTTAAACTGCGATCCGGCATGTGTATGCAGAATGTTTATGATTTATTTACTACTTCTGAGCTGTATCCCGTCCCACGCGATTGGAATTTTTTTTTTAATAAAACCCCCCCCCCATGAGAATGGATTTTCTTAAATAAATTTTTTTTAGTATAAGTGTAGTTAATATTATTTATTAGCAGTACCAAACAAGGTTCAAGAAGTGTGGCTTTACTATTAATTATCTACGTTGCCGGGGTAAGCTTTCCTAAAATAGCCATTTTAATGCTAAGCAGGCCTACGCTATATGGAATTAACAAGTTGTTTTTCCACATCTAGCATTAATAATAGGGTTTAGTTGTGTGTGTTGTTTTACCAGTGTGCCTTGTTGATGCGGTCCTTGAAAAGCCTGTATGTAATTGCCATTCAAAAGTGGTGAGGGAGGCGTCTTTAATTACACACAAAGACTGCCCAACAGTTACGGGCTCGCGCGCCGGTGGGTTATTTTTTTCGCATTAGACAAGCTGCGCAAAAATGCTATAAACACCGTATTGATTTATTTCTTCTGCAATGAACATTTATCGTTCTCTCGAGCCTAAGCACGAAATAAAATAAATAACAGTACATTCTTGATATATTCTGTCTCCGGGTCTAAATATACGTCTGTCTAAGCGAAGACGTGTGTTATTGCGCTGGAGTTGTTAATGTCCTATTTTGTATTGTATGAATGGATGTAATTAGTGTATTTCATTTTATCTTATTTTCGTGCTTATATCCAATTAAGGTTCAAGCACGCTGTCCTGGGCACACACACACACACACACACACACACACACACACACAAGCACGCTGTCTGAGCACACACCTCAGATATCTGGACTGTCTGTCCAGGGCAGTGGATTAGTTTTTAATTGTTAGTGGTTAGTGAGAGAGAAGAGGGTGTAGTGGTCTTACACCTACTCATTAGTGTTTTGACCATCCTGAATAGTCGGTTGATGACAGCTGGCGAAATTAGCATATTGATGGAAGGAAGGGGCTGGGTGTGGGGGAGATGGATTGGGGCGTTTTAAAGTTTGTTTGGTTTGTTTAACGACACCATTAGAGCACATGGATTAATTAATCATCGGCTATTGGATGTCGAAAATTTGGTAATTATGACTCATAGTCATCAGAGGAAACCCGCTACATGTTTTCTAATGCAGCAAGGGATCTTTTATATGCACTTTTCCACAGGTAGAAGAGCACATACCACAGCCTTTGTCCAGTTGTGGTGCACTGGTTGGAACGAGAAAAACCCCAATCAGTTGAATGGATCCACCGAGGTGGTTCGATCCTGCGACACAAGCACCTTAAGCGAGCACTGAACTGACTAAGCTGAATCCTGCCTCACAGCTATTTTAATACATGTTTGTATGGTTAAATTTTGCATTTTGTCTACAAGAATTCCCAGGACAGTAAAATAATTAAGTCCCGGTGTTGCAAAATTGCGCATTGTCACAAATATAAGCTTATTCATAATCACTTCCATTGGGACAGAAATGGTTACTCTATCTGTATTTATAATTCTCGTGTTTTAAAGTTTAGTCTTTTTTCATAACTGAACTGCAGATCTGTATTTTGACTTTTTCTATACTTTGTGGACGATTATCTTTGACATTTAAAAAACACAACAACCGAGTAATAGGGGTGTGGGTGGGAGAGGGAGGACAGACAACCGCCCACTAGATACAGCATTGCTTCAGCGGGTCATCGTTAAAGTACGTACTTACGCCTATAATAATGTTTTGAAAATCGTGATAAAGAGCTTTCGGTTATAGCTGCAGAAACGAAGAAAGATCAATATTACTTTGATGCCCCTCAGTACATGCATGATTGGTCCACTTTATTTTGGCGGAAGGTTATGTTTCTTAAATAAAGTTAAGATTAAAAAGATAACTTTGGACGAAGCATTCTTAATGAACCATCCCCGCACCGCTCTAATAGACTTCCCGAACTGAAGTAACTCAAAGTCGCAAACCTAGTATCAAACCGTGTAAATGTGGATAACGCCCTTAAAGACAGACTAGGACTCGTCTCCATAACCGTTACCTCTCTGAGGTACGTGCGTTTTTAAAACTATGAAAAATGGATTTCGTGGTATTGGAAACACCAGGATGACCAGAAACACTTTGGATTATGTACGGAAATGGATAATTTAAACAATAAAATCTAAATAATGTCTGACTCAATGATAAAAAAACCCCCTGCGTCGTAGTGTTTAAAAACTAGGATCTGTCACTTTAAGCTTTTAGGAGCGAGACGTAACCCAGTGATAAAGCGCTCGTTTGATGCGCGGTCGGTTTGGGATCGATCCCCGTCAGCGGGCCCATTGGGCTATTTCACGCTCCAGCCAGTACACCACGACTGGTACATCAAAGGCCGTGGCATGTGCTATCCTGTCTATGGGGTAGTGCATATACAAGATCCCTTGCTGCTAATCAAAGAGTAGCAGATGAAGTGGCGACAGCGGGTTTCCTCCCTCAATATCTGTGTGGTCCTTAACCATATGTCCGACGCCATATAACCGTAAATAAAATGTATTGAGTACGTCGTTAAATAAACCATTTCCTTCCTTCCTTTAAGGGTTTTTTTTTTTTTTTTTTTTTTTTGTATATCAAGAGCCGTGGTATGTTTATAGGGAATTGTATATAAAATAATTTTTGCTGTTGTTGACACATATTAAACACAAAGTTGCCATAGTTTTGAAATAAGTTGATGTGTCGTTAAACAAATATTCCTTTCCTTTTGAAAATGCTAAATATATCGAGTAATTTTGACAGATAGTCTTAGAGAGGGAACCCGTTAAATGTTTTTCATTAGCAGCAAGCGCTCTTTTATATACATCAGCCCACAGCCAGGATAGCACATACCGCAGCCTTTGATATACCAGTCGTGGCTGAAACGAGAAATCACCCATTGAGTCCACTGACGGGGGTCGATCCCAGACCTACCGCGCATCAGAGGAGCGCTTTACCACTGGGCCACGTCCCGCCCATATATCGAGTAAAACGGATTTCTTACAGTTCATTGTCTCTCTACCTATCTTACTATAGAAACAATTTCCTAATGTAAAGTCAGAACAGAACTGTGCGCACAGTAAAAGCGCGTATGCGAGGGGAGGGTTTCATGAGTCGATCCCCCTCCCTACCCCCAAGTAAAAAAAGAAAAATCAATATTTTTCCAAGGGAGTATGACTTGACACATCGCCCCCCCCCCCCCCCCCCCCCCCCCCCCCATGAACTTCAGAAACACACCGAAGCTGGGTCTGAGTCTGGCGAGTTTGGTACCAGTCGAAAATAAAACGCACTGAATTGAATGTGACAAAACACACCGCGTCTGTGCTGGTGTAAACTATAGATCTGGCAACCGACGTCATAGAAAATTCCCAGTCGAGGCATGGGATTTTTAATCCAGATACCGACTCCAAACCCTGAGTGAGTGCTCCGCAAGGCTCAATGGGTAGGTGTAAACCACTTGCACCGACCAGTGATCCATGACTGGTTCAACAAAGGCCATGGTTTGTGCTATCCTGCCTGTGGGAAGCGCAAATAAAAGATCCCTTGCTGCCTGTCGTAAAAGAGTAGCCGATGTGGCAACATATGGTTTCCTCTAAAACAAACAGTGTCAGAATGACCATATGTTTGACGTCCAATAGCCGATGATAAGATAAACAATCAATGTGCTCTAGTGGCGTCGTTAAATAAAACAAACTTTACTCTTTTTTTCATAGAAAATTCGCTATATTTTCACTCTGCCAGATTGGCAGCTGTAGCCTGTGCTAGCCAGATTTTAACATACCTTACCGACCCCCGACCCCTGACCCCATCCCGCAAGGAATATTTCCCATATAAAATGGAGTAAAGACAATATAGGCCTCAGATTACAGTTATCTTCCCATTTGGTTGACATTGAAGACTTGTTTGTGGTAATTCCGGCCCATGCAAAAGTAGTGCTTTCTGTGTAAAATGGGTGTACTCCGGCCTGGTTTCGAGGGTGTGTTTGTTTAAACCAATATGCTGGGAGAAAGAGCTGGACAACAGGGGTTTTCCTTTTCAGGGTATGTGTCCCCCAGGCAGGCAAAGGTACATACAAATATCCACGAGCCTGCTGATATTAATAAAAATGTTATAGCCACTGAGGCTATATAGAAACATATAGCGTAATTAATTGTGGTCTGTGGCCATATTCAGTATGTGTTGTTTTTCACGACAAGTTTGATTTTTAAAATGTTACGGTAGAAGACCACAGTAACGTTATTTGTAAATCTCAGCCCCTGGAATCCTAAATGCCCACCTATGGTTTAAAAATAAAGAAAGATACTTTAGTCTCAAGGAAATTACAAAAGGGTCATAATTATAAAGATGACTTGTTTTAAATATTTTTAGTTACATGTTTGTGTTACTTTCATCATAATGTGTCCAAGCTGCATGATTCTGGGTGCGTTTTTGACAATGTTCACACCCATATATATATACTACTCAAAAGAATTTAAGGGTCAGACGATATTTTCGATATTATTTTCTGAATGTCAGTTATATTAGCTAGACCATAATGTCACGCATGGTATTGTTCCATTTTGACGAAAGTGGGTCTAAGCAACCCATAAATGAATTAAAATCCACTGTCATTGACACTGTCGACTAGTTCTAATGGCGAAAACATGCTTACATTTGCACGTAAATTAGGGCGAAAGCGAAAGGTCTGATAAGTGCCCATAACTTGCTTTTTCACAAAGCGCTTCATTTGCAGGCTTTGAATTTGCTGAATTTCCGTATAATTGGAGCTTGCGTTCGTGTACGGTGCACACTCCAAATTCGACAATGGTACGACTTCAACTGACTATCGAAGATCGAGGAAGGGCTATTACTTGGCTTCAGGATGGCAATACGCAAAGAAATGTTGCTCTGAGACTTGGTGTCAGTCAGAGTGTCGTTGGCCGACTGTGGCAACGGTACCAAGCAACGAATTCTGTTCGAAATCGTCCACGTTCGGGAAGACCCCGAAGCACTACAAATAGAGAGGACCGCTACATCACCAATATGGCTCTACGTCAACGCACAACCACTGCACGCCGATTACGTGACAATCTGCGGACTGCGACTGGAACTCGAGTGTCTGATCAAACCATAAGCAATCGTCTGAGAGCCAATAATCTACGCTGCCGTCGCCAGGCTGTTCGACCACCACTCCTACCACGTCACAGAACGGCCAGACGTCACTGGTGCACGCTTCATCTGCGGTGGCAAAACGTGTTCAGTGGGGTCGAGTGATGTTCACTGATGAGTCCAGGTTTAGTCTCCAGTTCAACGACGGTCGGGTTCGTGTCTACAGACGTCCTGGGGAGCGCTTCGCTGACGTTAACGTTAGACAACGTCACCGGTTCGGTGGTGGCAGCGTCATGGTGTGGGGCGGCATCTCTATCCACCACAGGACCCCCCTCTATGTGGTGGATGGCAATCTGAATGGAATCCGCTATCTGAATGAGATTATCCGGCCGTTGGTTCTCCCAGGCCTTCAGCAGATTGGCGGCGGGGCAGTTCTGCAGGATGACAATGCCAGACCCCACCGCGCCAGGGTGGTAACGGACTTTCTCAGACAACAAGGTATCGCCAGGATGGATTGGCCAGCATATTCGCCTGACTTGGCCCCAATAGAGAACGCCTGGGACGAATTAGGCAGGAGAGTTCGGGATAACCATGCCCCTCCGGCCAACCTTCATGATCTGGGTCATCTTCTTATGGCAGAGTGGCAGGCCATTCCCCAAGAGTTCTTCAGACGTCTGATCAACAGCATGAGGCAACGATGTGTCGAGTGTATTCGCGCCAGGGGTGGATTCACACACTATTAAACGAATGTTCTAATGTGTAAAATCCATGTTTGACAACCTTCAACTTTGACAGCATGTCATGTGACTTTCTTGTATACAGTGACGTTTATTTGTGGTTTTTTGTAAATATGGAACAATAAATAAAATGTTTGGTGTAGTTTACATCATCAACCTAATACACTCTGAAACTTATTTGGTTATAAATTTTTGACCCTTAAATTCTTTTGAGTAGTATATATAAACCACAACCAAGCGGGAGTTGGTGGTTATCACACATATATTTATGGAAACTTTGCTCATCAAAACTTACAAAATCCCTCATTTGAATAAAGGTTTAGCTATTCCATTTTTTTCCCACAAAATCAGCTTGTTTAAAAATTACACAAAATTATTGCGGCCCATTTTTGTCACAAGGAAAACTGGGTACACAAGGGAGATAACTGCATACTGCTTCCTAAGCCATTAAAATGGCTGGGAGTATTCAAGGTCAACTCATTACATTCTGTTCCGTTCCATTCCGTTTCACCATCACGACATATGTCAGGCGGTTCAGTTACTGAACAATCTGCAAACACTAGATGTTCGATAGCAGGGTAGCAGTTTTATAATTAGTATTCAATCACTTTTAAATTGCATACAGCTTGTGGTGTACATTGAAATCAGCAGCTAAGCAGCAGAAAATAATACAACTCTATTACCATGGCCGTAGCTAGGATTTTTTGTTTGGGGGGGGGGGGGGGCAACTGAGTAGTTAATAGTCTAAAACTCCTTAAACAGTTAAGAAGAGAATTTTCTTTAAGTTTCTATGCTTTTCGGATTTTTTTTTCTTTGACCCCCCCCCCCCCCGCTAGCTACGGCCCTGATTACCTATATTATATAGAGGATACACGAGTTACCACTTTGCATTTACGCACCTCAGTTTTCATTGTTAAATTTTTAATAATAAAACGCTACTATAATTCAATTAATTACCGCTGTTTTGAACAGAATATATAAAACGAATTTGTTATCTGTGAACGTGAATAAATTACAGTTATAAGTCCCCCCCCACCATCTCTCTCTCTCTCTCTCTCCCCATCCCCCCCCCCTCGCTCTCGCTCGTTGTCTGTCTGCCTCTCTTTCGTTTTGTCCATCTCTCTCCATCCTCTTTCTGTCTCTCAACCCCATTTCTCCCTGTATCTCCCTCCCCCCTCTCAAGCTCTCTGCCTCTTATCTCTCTGTTTCTGTCTGTCTCTCCCCCCCCCCCCCCCCCATCTTAGTACACAACCTATAACCTTGTGTTCGATGTGTGTTCTTACATTAGCCCTACTACAGTATTAAAAGGTCACCCATTATAGCCTACTTATCAAAGTATTCGCTGCATCATCATCATTCACTATATATATGTGTGTGTGTACACGTTGAAAATAACAGCAAAACAACTCTAATATTAGCAGCATAACAAGCCGACATATTCCTTATGTTTATACTTTACTTCAGACTACCCCGCGCTTCGCCTTTGTTGTCAAAATTTGTATTGCCGCAAATACATCGTTATATTCTAAGAATAAAGCGATGACGTCAGTTCCCTCCGATGAGATTTCCGGAATGAACTACCGTAATTAACGAATTTATCACTGTGTATTTTCTAAACCTTGTTATGATAAGAGATTCAAAAGAAACCAATCGATCATTTCGTCCTTATGTGTGTCACACTGAATTTTCTAAAAGGAATGCAGACATTTTGTATTATTAATAATTCGCTCTTGCACACTTTCGGTTTTTTTTTTTTTTTTTTTAAGGACAAACAGAAGAACAAAGAAAACTCCCACTAATGTAATATTCAAAGCAAAGAGTATATTTTTGTTCATGCGATTCAAAATAAATATTAGTAGACTTGTAAACAAAGTTATTTACCATAAATATTTTTTTTAAAAGAAATAAAAGACCTATTTAGATAAACACTGAGTTGTTGGGGTCGTTGTAATTGTTATTGTCGCCGTGATCGTTGTTGTTTTGTGTTATTATTGTTACATTGTTTTGCTTATTGCTAATAATGTTTGTTTGAAAAGTATTATTATTTATTACTACTACTACTACTACTACTACTACTACTACTACTACTACTACTACTACTACTACTACTAAAAATGCATGTCTCTGTCTCTCTCTCTCTCTCTCTCTCTCTCTCTCTCTCTCTCTCTCTCTCTCTCTCTCTCTCTCTCTCTCTCTCTCTCTCTCTCTCTCTCTCTCTCCTCTCTCTCTCTCTCTGTCTCTCTTCTTTATTTCTGCCTGTCTATATTTCTGTATGTATGTATGTATGTATGTATGTATGTATGTATGTATGTATGTATGTATGTATGTATGCATGCATGCGTGTGTGTGTGTGTATGTATGTGTGTGTGTGTGTATGTATGTAAGTCTCTCTCTCTCTCTCTGTCTGTCTTTGTGTGTGTGTGTGTGTGTGTGTGAGAGAGAGAGAGAGAGAGAGAGAGAGAGAGAGAGAGAGAGAGAGAGAGAGAGAGAGAGAGAGTGTGTCTGTGTGTGTCTCTCTCTGTGTGTGTGTGTGTGTGTGTGTGTGTGTGTGTGTGTGTGTGTGTGTGTGATGTACGGTTCATCATATTACTTGTATAAAAAAACGAAATCCAAGTTAATAAATAATACATTGATTACTGATACGAAAAATCTGAAGGAAAACATTATACGTATTTTATTTAATTACTTTCTGTGTGTCGTGATCTGGTTTCCCCCGAATCTCTTTTATCACTGAGGTATAGCCCAGACCAAAGAAATGATTATAATCAACACAATGCGACAGCAGCCGACAGATGAGGAATATATAATAAAAGATTTAACTTGTCTATACATCTAAGCTGCAATCTCAGGTATTTGTTTGTAAATATATATTTAACAAATGAGAAATGATCATCCAGATTAAATTTCTTTGTCTGACGTGCGATTCTTAATTTTTATTGGCTGATATATTCTCTATGTCACATAGAAATGGATTTTTTAAAGTAAGTATTATAGTTACAGACTCTATGGATTTTGCTTATTTTCCTTTTAATACCCATTGTTTATCGTTTTGTTTCCATTCGCAGAATATTAACCCAAACTACCAAAGAAAATGTATGGCTCATCATCTAAAATGTTCAAATTCATAGTATAATTATTTTAGCTTTAAATAATCCAGTTTATGCTGAAAATAGAGACTATTGGCACAACAAAATACTTATTGGTTGTCTAGTTCGAGGCTAGGTATGATATTTGCATAACAAAATACTTAGTGGTTGTCTAGTCCGAGGCTAGGTATGATATTTGCATAACAAAATACTTAGTGGTTGTCTAGTCCGAGGCTAGCTAAGATTTGTTTCATTAAATACCAAAACAAGTACCACTCATGTAGTATTCTCTATTTACAAATGAAGAAGAAGAAGAAGAAAAAAAGTGTATTTAATCTCATACAGGAAATTTTTAAAGTTATAACTACTATACAATGGGTATTTTAGATGATGATCAGTTTAGTTTCGCCTTTACCATAATATGAAGGAAGGAAAAAAGGAAGAAAATGTTTTATTTAACGACGCACTCAACACATTTTATTTACGGTTATATGGCGTCAGACATATGGTTAAGAATCACACAGATATTAAGAGAGGAAACCCGCTGTCGCCACTTCATGGGCTACACTTTTCGATTAGCAGCAAGGGATCTTTTATATGCACCATTCCACAGACAGGATAGTAAATACCACGGCCTTTGTTACACCAGTTGTGGAGCACTGGCTGGAACGAGAAATAGCCCAATGGGTCCAACGACGGGGATCGATCCTAGACCGATCGCGCATCAAGCGAACGCTTTACCACTGGGTTACGACTTGCCCCTTACCATAGTTTGATACCCAATAGTCGATGTGGGTGTCGTTAAACATTTATTCTGTTCTATTCTATTTTAGATGATGAACCACGCATGGAATCTGCTGGTGTTTGGGCTTGTCTTTTACAAAAGATAACAAATAGTGAATGGGAATTTTTAAAAAGTTAAAAAATCCATAAATCCAAAGACTGTGCTTAGAGCACTTTTTTTTGATGCATGGTAATTGTATAAAACAAATTTATATACAATACAGCACAACACGCAACGCAACGCAACGCAACCCCGAGTTCCAACACAACGCGTAGGAATTCCTAAACACAACACAAATCTGCGATGGCCGACGTCCCAATTTGCTATAATTACATTTTTAATAAAATGAGAGAAATTAAAAAGACAAGCGAAAACAAAATTAATCTTCCTTCATAAGAATGATTGAATTCTCAGTTGAGTTAAATCGATCGATTTGTGTAATTTAAAAACAACAACGGATAGTGTTGCTATTAGTTTGTGAAATTTTGTTTAGAAATTTTTAATGGGATCAGATCGTTAGCTTTTGCAAATCACATTTGAAAAAAAAAAAAAAAAAAAAAAAAAAAAAAAAAAGAAAGAAAGAAAATTGTTTTTGAGCAAGGACACACGTGCTGGGGTTTTTTTCTTGTTAATTCCATTCACATGAACAGTTTCTCACTAAAAGATCTTACTTGCGAGATCAAGGCTGCATTCAGCCAGACCGAGCAAGAAAAAAAACAAAACAAAAAAAACGTTCGCTAGACTGCTTTATGCGCTTCACTTTAAACCAAATAGTCACAGCGAGGACCAATCAAATAGTTGGCAAACGATTTCGTCGCTCATTGTCACTGAGCGCAGGTCATGGTGGGGGCGTAGTCCAATGGTAAATCGTTCGTCAGATGCGCGGTCAGTCTAGGATCGATCGCCGTCAGTGAGCCGATTGGGCTATTTCCTGTCTGTGGGATGGTGCATATTAACAATCTCTTGCTACTAATGAACACATTTAGCGGTTTTCTTTATAAGACTATATGTCAAAAGTACCCAATGTTTGACATCCTATAGCCGATGATTAATAAAATCATTCTTCTCTACTGGTGTCGTTAAACTTTAACTTTAGCCCTGACTGAGATAGAGTTTCTTGGGTGGGTGGGGGGTACTACGAATAATAAGATTATTACCACTAATAATTTTGATTCAGAATTATTTGGAGGGGGGGGGCTAGAATACCCTCCCACACCCACCCCCACCCCCACCACCCGATCCACCGTGCTTGATTACTGTCGAACAGCTATATAGGATTGCAAACGAAATACTACGCATTTGTACATGGTGTGGGCCCATTGGGATATTTCTCGCTCCAGCCAGTGCGCCACGACTGGTATATCAAAGGCCGTGGCATGTACTATCCTGTCTGTGGGATGGTGCATATAAAAGATCCATTGCTGTTAATCGAAAATAGTAGCCCATGAAGTGGCGACAGCGGGTTTCCTCCCTTAATATTTGTGTGGTCCTTAACCATATATCCGACGCCATATAACCGTAAATAAAATGTGTTGAGTACGTCGTTAAATAAAACATTTCTTTCTTGTACTTGGTTTACAAGTAATATTGTGGGTAGAATGATGGGAATACATGAAGGGAAAACAAGGTTTTAGGCAAGCTTATTTTGATCGAAAATCTATAGTTTTTGCCCATATTTAAGGATTTGCTCCAGTACTGGGGGGAAGGGGCTGTCACCCACCCCTCGTACCTCTGTCTCGTGTGCTTATGAATGTACGTTGTGCCCGCTAAATACACCATCCACGTGATAAAATGAATTAATTTGGCGTTAATATAATTATGTATGAGGTCAAAAGGTTGCAAGAGCATGGTGTTCAATGGAAAAGGCATGATGTGACGTAGGAAACCGAATTTCTGAAAGTGCTTCTCGTTTGGCTTCGCGTAGTAAATAAAGAGGGACCAGTCGGAAATATGATGTGGCATCTGACCTTGGGAAACGCATTACCGTAAAGAGTCGTTTAAATGTGACTCGCAAATCACTGGCTGTCAGTCTTCAAAGTAGAAAGTCTTGTAGTGTTTGGTCCTGGTGAACTCAGCTCCTATAACCGTGTTTTCCTGACCCGTCAAGCCTATGCGTCTTCAACATTTTCAGACATATAACGATGGTTTAGCTATCGGACGTTAAGGCTGATAGGTACTGGGTTCGCATCCAACTACCAGCTCGCAGAAAAAAAGTCAGTTTTAATGGCTGATTTTGGTAGACCTTCGTTATGTCACTACATCAAATTCTTTCACACTAACAACTAACCATTAACGAGGCGCGTGTGCGGGGGAGGTGGGGGGGGGGGGAGATTCGAGAGTCGACCCCATTCTCCTGCTCAACTGAATTTTATTTTTGACATATATTTTCAGGGAGTGCATGGCTCAACTCCTCTAGAAACTTCACTCGCCACAGTCTAGACACACCATGTGACCATCACCCCACAACCCTGCATACATTCCTGCACATGCGCCCGTTAACCAGATTTTCGAAACAGCGAACCCATAAAGCAGTGATGTGCCCAGAACAGCGTGTTTGAATCTAAATTGGATCTAAGCAAAGAATAAATGACATGCATATATGCCTAGATTGTTTGTTGATAGCCAGTTTGTTGTTGTTTTTTTCAAATATAGTTCAAACATGATGCCTTAGCTTAATGGGCTGACTGACCAAGACTACATCGTCATAGGGATCAGTAGTTCTCCGCATGTAGACGAGACACCAAACATTGATTCATTGGTGCAATGATAACCGTGGCAAATATGTCTTTCAGTTCTGCCTTGTGCATAATATATCAACTTAAAAACGCAAATGGTACCCCTTTGTTGTTCAGGGGTTGGGGTTGGGTTGGGTTGGGTGGGGGGAGACGTAACCCAGTGTGGTAAAGCGCTCGCTTGATGCGCGTTTGGTTTGGGATCGATCCCTGTCGATGGGCCTATTGGGCTATTTCTCGTTCCAGCCAGTGTACCAATCGTGGTATATCAAAGGCCGTGGTATGACGCACTCAACACATTTTATTTGCGGTTATATGACGTCGGACATATGGTTAAGGACCACACAGATATTGAGGGAGGAAACCCCCTGTCGCCACTTCATGGGCTACACTTTTCGATTATCAGCCTTTGATGTACTAATCGTGGTGCACTGGCTGGTGCAAGAAATAGCCCAATGAGCCCACTGACGGGGATCGATCCTAAACCGACCGCGTATCAAGAGAACGCAATTCTTCTGGGCTACGTCTCGCCCCTTTCGATAGTGGTGAGAAGACGAAATCTTTGGCAGGGTTTTTATGTCTCTTTTTTTTTTGCGACTTCTTTCACATTATGCCTTATATGCCAGAATTCAGAACACGAACTCTTTCACCGTGTCACTAATCTCATTTCATTATGAACGCTTTTACTTGGTCACTATTAACGTGCGTGTCTTTGCTTGTGGAATCTTGAGCATGACCTACAAAAGCTGCTATGTAACAGGAACTCGCTTTTTTTCTTCTTCTTCTTCATTCACACTCTATACAATATGTTGCATTGGCATAATTACCCACCACCAAACACTGATTTATTTCCCTTTTGTTTTGCTTAAAACTAAAGGCTCGTATAGAGTGAATGCGGTGCGTGCGTGCGGTCTGAATGTTGCTTCTGCTGCGTACATGAAGCAAGCGATCTTGGCACATACACCATATACGATTATTTCATTGCAGCTGGCTGCATGTGTTTTGCAGACCCACGCAATATATGCATCCAGTCTAGTCGTTCTATTGAAACTAATGTATTTCGATTTACCCCCCCCCCCCCCCCCCAAAAAAAAACCCAACCCCACCCCACCCCCAAACCAAACCAAAACAACAACAACAAAACAAACAAAAACAACAACAACAACAAACAAACAAACAAACAAAACAACAACAACAATTTGCCGGAACGCACGACCGGCGTCATGCCCAATCTGTATGGGCTTTAAAACTATTTTATAAAATGTGTTTACAGTTCATGGCCATTTCCGGTTGTTTTTTGTTTTTGTGCTTTCTTGTGGTGGTGTGGTGTGTGGGTTTATTTTATTTTATTTATTTTTGTATTATTTATTTTTTTAATGTTGGTAGTATACCGAGCCATACCACGCACAGCCAGCGGTGTCATCCACCGAATAATGGTAACGTAACAAGCGACAAAATTGCTTTTCCATTACTTTAATGAAAATGTTATCTGCGCGATGTTGCCAGTTACTTTGCAATTATCGAGGTTAAGGAGATTCGGGGATTAACGGCCATCTTGTTCGAGGTCTTTGCTCTGAAAGCAGGATGGTTATTGCGGAGTTACGTTTTGATAAAAGGCTGTCGTTATTCGTAAAACTCATTGAGAAGCGCCCAGGCGAGGACAACGAATTGCAGGACTTTTCCAGAGTGGATCGTCGCACGAAAATAGAACACAGAATGGAGACAATGAGATTTTCTTTGTAATCTAATATATTTGAGGGATATCACGACACTGAGCGGGTCCTGACTGAAGACAGAACTCTCTGGCGAAGTCAAGAGGTTGTGCCCACGACAGGCGTGTTTGAACAGTTCTCTGATGGAAGCATGCCGAAAATTACCCACACCCATATAGTGGTAAAGCGCTCGCTTGGTGCGCGGTGGGTTTAGGATCGATCCCCGTCGGTGGACCCATTGGTCTTATGTCTCCTTTCATCTATAGACCGTCCCACAGGGAACGCCTTTTTTTCATACTATGAAATTTACTACGAGGTATTTATTTCTGAGCCGGTTGATTTGTAAATTGCACACAATTTTTATTTTTTAATTATTATTTTGTTTTATTATTATTATTATTATTATTATTTTTCCTACTTTTCTTCTTACGTCACAACTAACTGAAATTATTTACACCCCCCCCCCCCCCCCCCCCCCCCCCCCCCCCCCCCAGTTTTATAGAATGATGGAACGGACTATAGTGCACCAAGGAAGGAAATGTTTTATTTAACGACGCACTCAACACATTTTCTATTTACGGGTATATGGCGTTGGACATATGGTTAAGGACCACATAGATATTGAGAGAGGAAACCCGCTGTCGCCACTTCGTGGGCTACTCTTTTCGATTAGCAACAAGGGATCTTTTATATGCACCATCCCACAGACAGGATAGTACATACCACGGCCTTTGATATACCAGTCGTGGTGCACTGGCTAGAGCGAAAAATAGCCCAATGAGCC
This sequence comes from Gigantopelta aegis, assembly GCF_016097555.1. NCBI lineage: Eukaryota > Metazoa > Mollusca > Gastropoda > Neomphalida > Peltospiridae > Gigantopelta > Gigantopelta aegis. The sequence goes on from NC_054708.1 coordinate 27,724,947, forward strand.
AACCGACGGGGATCGATCACAGCCCGACCGCGCATCAAGCGAACGCTTTACCACTGGGCTACGTCCCGCCCTATTCTTCGAGAAATGCACGGTGATGCTGCTGCTTTAGTTTGTCAAACATTAATCTGAGTCTACCACATACAGATTATATTTAAAGGTTCTGTTGGACCAAATTAAACCCCATTGCCGATAACGTTAACATAATAAAAGAGATAAATATCGTATCAACATGCCCAGGTAGTACACTGATAAAAAGTGTGCTTACCAGCCCCAAAATTTGAAGATTATATTTAATATGCCCATTCCCCACAGACAGGTTAGCACATACCACAGTCATTTATATACCATTCGCGGGGCACTGGTTGAGTCGGGAGAAAATCAATGGGTACGATGTGTTTATCGGAAGAAAAGTTAAAGTTTGTTTTGTTTAACGACACCACTAGAGCACATTGATTAAATAGTCATCGGCTTTTGGATGCCAAACATTTGGTAATTGTGACTCGTAGTCATCAGAGGAAACCCGCTACAGTTTTCCTAATGCAGCAAGGGATATTTTATATGCACTTTCCAACAGACAGGAAAGCACATAACACGGCATTTGTCTAGTTGTGGTGCACTGGTTGGAACGAGAGAAAAAAACAATCAGTTAAATGGATTCACCGACGTGGTTTGATCCTGCGACGCAAGCACCTCAGTCGAGCACTCAACCGACTGAGCTGAATCCCGCCCTATCGGAAGAAGAGATGCAATTTAAGCTGTATGATTTATATGATGTGAAAAGAAATACATAAAATTGCTGTTTTCAGAATTTCAGAATTTTGTAAAATGTCCATTTAGAACAAAAAATTTAAAAAATCTTGAAGATCATAACTCTAGACAAAGCCAATTCTGGTTGTCAGTTATCGATATAACGTCACATGTCACGTGATATTTAAGAGACTGCACAGCACTTCTCATTCAGTAAGACCCCGATCTATTCAAAACGGAAATGAGATTTTCCAGTTTACGAGCGCTCGTATATACCAACAACATGAGAGAAAAAAACCGATATTGGATGTATTTATTGAACAAATACATGAATGCCTAGTATATCAACAGAGTTAGCGGGGGTGGAGGTGGTGTGGTGGAGGTGGTGTCACAACTCTACGCCATTAATCCACGGCTATTCCAGTAATGGTGTCTGAACAAAGGGAGCGAGGGATCTGTTAGATTGTATACAGTACAAATGAACGTAAATGGTTTATTTATGAGTGACACGTGTTAGAAACAATTGCTTCCCACTGTTCTCGAATGATATTAATTAACCAAATTGATTTTTAGATTTTTCTTCCAACAGTGACAATGTTATGTCATGTCATGTCATAGGGTTTTACGTGCACATTCAGAACAAGCTGTTGTAGCGCACTCCTGTCGTCCATGACAGGAAAGGGGTGGGGGTGGGGAGAGGAGGGACCGCCTGCACTGGCAGGTGCAAGGGAGCACCAACAGCCAGTGACAATGTTGTCGAGCTTCTCTTTATATACTACGTCAGTTGTGTGTCACCTGTACCAGAATTATTGTTTCTTCTTATGTGTTTTTTTTTATTATTATTATTTTTTTTTTAACGACGCACTCAACACATTTTATTTACGGTTATATGGCGTCAGACATATGGTTAAGGACCACACAGATTTTGAGAGGAAACCCGCTGTCGCCACTACATGGGCTACTCTTCCGATTAGCAGCAAGGGATCTTTTATTTGCGCTTCCCACAGGCAGGATAGCATAAACCATGGCCTTTGTTGAACCAGTTATGGATCACTGGTCGGTGCAAGTGGTTTACACCTACCCATTGAGCCTTGCGGAGCACTCACTCAGGGTTTGGAGTCGGTATCTGGATTAAAAATCCCATGCCTCGACTGGGATCCGAACCCAGTACCTACCAGCCTGTAGACCGATGGCCTGCCACGACGCCACCGAGGCCGGTTCTTCTTATGTGCGCGGTGTATGCGTCCAACCGCAGTGAAATGACCGACCGCATGCGTCTATTATATATATATATATATTAAAGGGACAGAGCCTAGTTTTTAAACACTAAAGCATACTTTTCACACAGACCCTAGTTTCAACCCGTAAAAATGGACACTAAGTTTGGTTAATTTACAAATCTGTAACAAATTTGGATACAACAGAGTGAGAGAGAGAAACAAGAGTCTGTGATGTTGAAATACCCTTAATAATAGAATAAAACGCGACTCCATAACCGTTACTTCTCAGACGCACGTGCGTTTTTAAAAATATGAAGAATGCATTTTGTGGTGTTAGAAACACGAAGATGACCAGAAACACTTCGGTTGTAGAGAAATGGATAATCTAAACAATAAAATTTAAGTAAAGTATGATTTCAGCTATCAAAAACGGCTCTAATAGTCAGACATATGCTTTAGTGTTTAAAAACTAGGGTATGTCCCTTTAAGTTAATGTAAACTTTATTTTAACAAAAAAACAGTCAAATGCAGCTATGATATTCCACCTTTAAGATGAACACATAAGACAGAACCGTTTATTGCAATACTGTGGTAAGATATTTTCTGTATCATAACAAAACATATCATCAGATTACTAAAATTATCATTCGTAAGCCCTTTAAATTTCGATACAAATAATAAATCATTATGTACTGTAAACCGGAGAAAAATCGCGTGCGTAGTAATTTCGCGTTGTTCGCGCCCAACCTCAAGTCGGGAAATTTATACACATCATTTTTTTTTTTTTTTTTCACACGCATTTTTTTTTTTAACAGATGCTATTTTTTTTTACAGATGCCAACATGCTTAAAGGTGCGTATTCGCGAAAGAAACAGATCGCAATATTAATCTGGTTTACAGTATATAATATAGACCGTGTTGAGCGAAGTTTCAAGGTAGGGGAGACATTCTGCTACGGAAAATACATTTAAAAAACAGAAAAGAAAAAAGGAACAGTTTCAACCCCCGGTTCATATGAGTCTGGGTTTGAAATGCTAGTCTCAAACTATCAGCTGTCACGATGGCAGTGGCCAACTTGACGATCTTTCGGCTTGTTAGTAGAAGAACTCTTACAACTCGATTCTCGTCGTATGCAACACCAACGACCGATTAGTTGTTAGTTTGAGCGCACCCATCGTAAGTTGGGAGTGGGGGAAATTACAAAAACAACTGTCGAGTTGGCTAACTCCGTCGTGACAGTTGATAGTCTGGCCCTAGTTCGATCTTGTACAATTAATATAGTCGGTGATCGCAAGAGATCGCACTGATACGGAGTATTGGAAGGTTTCCAACATTTCTTTTAACTATTAATTATTTTTAAGACCCCCCCCCCCCAACCCCACACACACTCCCTTGCTATACAGTTAATATTGCAAGTAAAGGAAGGGGTTTTTTTTGTTGTCAGAATCGATATGAAGAAATATATCGAATTTTATGTCTACCACAACCATTTTGTTGGTGTCTTTTACATACGTTTCGTTTCGTTTCTTTTTACGGTTTTTTTTTTCGTGGTTTTTGTGTGTGTGTATGTTTTTTTAAAAATATTTTACAAATCCAAGCACTTCAGCCGCTTAAAGATTCTCATTCGTCATCGGAGGATTAGATATCGATTTTGCCAAGAAAACGAAAGGTCGTTGCTCCTAAAAAATCTTATCACAAGATATATATTGGATTTAATCAGGGTTTTTTCCTCACTAATCAGGCCCGTCGGGGAGAATTCGGGAGGGAACAAAGTTGGGAACTCCATTCGTTCTTAACCCACCCTCTTTAGGTAAAGTTGGGTTGTTGTTGTTGTGGGTTTTTAATTACTTTATATAATGTTTTCGCAACAGTTATCCTACCAGAAGTAACTTCATATTTTCCGCTACGTGCATGCAACATTTTTTAAATTTATTTATTTTTTACACCAGTTTTCCCACAAAATTCGATGTCTTCCATTTCTGGATCCTTATAATTTTTTCTTTTCGTTTAAAGTTCACTCAAACCAGTTATACACATGGTGCAATTTGTCGTTTAAGTTTCAGAACATCTATGTCGACTAAGGTTTGTTTAGTTTAGCGACTCCACTACAGCACATTCATATCTGTGTTAATCACCGGCTGTTAGATGTTAAACATTTGACAATTCTGACAAATATAATCTTAGTGAGGAAACCCGCTACATTTTTCCATTACTAGCAAGGGATCTTTTATATGCACCATTCCACAGACAGGATAGCACATACTACGGCCTTTGATATATACCAGTCGTTGTGCACTGGTTCCAAGTCATTGAAAAGATATTGTTTTTAATCATTCTTCCATTTTACTGTGTCAGATGGATTCTACTTTCCGCTCAATCTACCAGTAGATCTAATAGCATTGCGTGGACTCCCATGTCCAGGTGACATTTCATCTATAAATAACAATTTAAATATCGACCAATTACACTTCGCCTTTTATAGCGTTATTCGGGAGCATACAATTCTAAAAATATCGTGCGAGACTATTTATGCAATAGGCGAACTTGTTGCTCTATTTCAACATTGAAAAAACAGGGGGAAAAGCGCAGTAATAAACTCTGCATTGTATACTGGTATAAAGAGATTTTATGGCTATACCATCACGTTTTTTTCCCGTCTTGATGATGATGATGATGATGATAACTAGTTTAACGTGCCCATATACCACTAGGGTTTCGAACACACCCATCCCGAGTCCGACCTCCGATAAGATCGGTGGCCTGACTCGGGATGGAGGGGGTTGAAAATGAGCAGAATTGTGAAAATAGCAATTAGTGAAAAAGTTAATAGAATAAAAAAAAAAGGAAAAAAAAAGGTTACAAGCCAAAAATAATTTTTTTTTACTGCTCGGCCGAATATTTATATAATTTGTAGCATTTTAGAAGAACATTCCAAATTTAAATAAGAGAAAGAAGAGAGGATCGGACTATTTAATAATATTAAAAAAAAAGTAATTTCGACATAAAATTCTGAACGCAGATCTAAAAGTTTAAAGTCCAATCGATATGTTCACGCGAGTGGCCTCGTTAAGGCCGTTTGGGTGCACAGCTTAAAGGGACGAGATGGGTTGCATCCCGTCAAGAAAACTCCTAGATTGACAGTCGATAGACGTTGAAGGTGTAGTGCTGTGCTGAAATACAGATCTTGAGAAGCCGGATCCGTCTGAACGAGAGAGAGTATCAGACTAGGGTATAGTCCAGTCGTCATGGGTTGGTATAGTGGTGCGGACGGGCCCGACACCGGAGGATACGAGATGGTATCACTATAAAGCAAGGTAAAGTCTAGAAAAAGAGTAGTAGCATTTTGAATGAACCAGAAGACGCACAGCGGAAAGCAATCTAATTAAAACTATCTCCACTATTACATGTGGATCTAACAACAGCCCGTTGGAGCTCATGTCAAGTTGACCTTTCATTCGACCAATCAAAACCTT